>NC_028358.1:13553117-13559154 GCF_000741045.1 Vigna radiata var. radiata
ATATATATATATATATATATAGGGTTAAATATGTTTTTAGCCCCTATACTTTGGGGCGATTTTGGTTTTAGTCCCTCTTTCAAACTAAGGTACAATTTAGTCCTTCAACTTTAGAAAACTCTGGTTTTAGTCCTTTTTACCAAACTTTTTTAACTTTATTTGTTGTTTCAAACGCGTTTCTCAGTTAACATTGAAGCAAAAATGTGTCAAACAGTATAAACAATATATATAATTTAGTGATGATGACTCAAGAAAAAAATTTATGATGAACCCATCAAAAACCATGGTTCGTCCTTATTATATCAAGCTCAAAATATTCAAAAGGGATGGATTTGTCTTTCCTAATCTCCCGGAGGAACAATGTTTATCAAGCCTTATCCATATGAAGGGTGCCTGGTATCTTGACTTGGTGGAAGTATTCTACCATAATCTTAAATTTGAAGACGGAATTATGAAGTCTAGGGTAAAGGGAGTAAATATTGAAATAGATTATTTTATTTGGATGTTATTCACTGGACTTGAAGCCAAAGGTGCACTCTAGCATTTACCCAACTCAGATTTGAACTTGCATTTGATGAAATGTGATCTGTACGTAAACTGGAGGAGATTCCTTGAAGACATATCCAAGAAAGGAATGTTTCTTCACAATGGTCTAAAGAAGGACGAAAGGATCACTGCTCATATTCTTTCATGGGTTATATTACCAGGGAGAATTGCTCATAATCGTCTGACCACTGAAGACATATACCTCATGCATGCTATTTTGAATAAAATTCCTACCGACTAGGTGGAAGTTATTGAAAACCATATGAGGTTGGCTACCTTCAAGAATTCTCCTTATCTACCATATGTTGTCCTCATTAGCAGAATCCTCCTGGTGCAGGGGGTAAAAGTAAGTGATGAGAAGCATTGTTGCATTGATTTTTCAAATGAAGTAAACAATATGACTTTGGAGGAAATAGCAATGAAGAAGACTTCTATAGGATGGTTCTTCGAAGATGAAATCATGTTTTCACCTGAAACAAAGTTTGAAATGTTTGTAGCTGACCGGTTGAAAGAAATAAGTGACAACATGGACACTCATGTGGTATCAACAACAAGATGAAAGCAGTACACTAAAAGAATACACTATTGAATCCTCTGAGTCAGATTAAGGCCTATTAGTTGAAATTTGCCATTACATGTAGCCAACCAAATCTAACAATGTTTTAGCTGCTTTGTAGTGGTTGTGTCTCCAAGTGTTCTCTGTCTTCTTTTATTATGGCTTAGATTGCCATCTTTTGTCGTTGTCTTGTTCCTTGTTTGTTCTCATCATTGTAATATTTCTTAAGCAAGGAAATGAAATCAGTGTTTGAATCAAATTCAGTTGATTTATTTTGATTACTTGAAATCTGATATGCTGAATGTTGAATGATTCGACTGTGATATGATTGAAGTCGATTATGCTTGATCTGTAGCACACCTTTACATATTTACTTCTATTATTTTTTTTATTATATTTACTGCATAACTAAAATGCTTGATCTGTAGAAGATCTTTGAAAGGTTTTGCAGGAAGAATATTGCTTTGGAAACTACATGTGGAATTCAAAAACTTTTGGAAGCAATGTATTCGACTGAGAAAATAATCCAGTGGACTGCTCATAACAGGGTTATAAATTCCAATTCTGGAATTTGGTTTTCTTTCGTTGATTGATTATTTTAACTTGATTATTTGCAATTATCTCTGATCAGAATTGATTATGCTTATCTTAATTGAGATAATATTGTGAGATTGTTGATGTTTGTATCATTGCATGACTGAATTGTTTGATATCTCATCTTTAATACAACTTTGTGTTATACTGTTTGTATACTCTGATTACGTACTGCATTGTGCATCTAATATGGTTTTGATATCTATGCATAATGACAGGGAGAGTATTACATCTTACACATTTTTCTTCACATGTCTACATTTCAGGGGGAGTTATCATTTACATGTGATTAAATGTGATAGGGGAAGCATCATTGCATGTTTGAGAAATTGCATATTTTCCTGATGCATTTCTGTTTGAATATTAGGATAAATATCTAGAGCATTCCTTTTTTTTTAATGCACAAAGCGGGAGAGATTTTATGAAAGCTTTATGAAAGGGGGATAATGTTCATTCTGTCTCATATCTGCTTGATATTTTGTTGTTTGATTATGTTACATGTAGAGTATTTGAACTGTGATTTATATTTTGTTACTCTGTTTTGTATCTGGCTGTGCAAACATGGTTGGTTATTAATCATGGTTGTGCATCATCAAAAAATGGGGAGATTGTTGACAACACAATATTTATATCACTGTAGTTTTTTATGATGACAACACATTGATTAATAACACGCACATGTTGTTGCTGTGTTACATGTTCTTATGTTGAATGATTGATATATCTGTTGAACATGTTTATATGTTGTATTGATGTGTGAATGCATATATATTAAGCTTGTACTTGTTACATCTTTTATGGATGCATTACACATGTTTTAAAGCATGAAAACCACAAGCACTTTTGCGAACTTATAACTGTGTGACAAAGCAGTAGTACAGTCGACTCCATTATTAATAAATTCGACTATGCTAAAATCTTTGTACAGATTTTGAGAACCAGTTCTTTGTGAGATTTTGAACAGGAAAGAATTTCAAAATGTTTTTACATGTCGAAGTCGACTTTGTGCGCCACATATTCGACTGTATTAGTTATTTGTTTTGGAATTCTGTTATGCTCTTACACTATAACGGCTATATTTTCAAAAGTTAGTTTAACATTGATTAGTTGGTCAACTGTATTAAATGAGTTTTTATTTTGGTTGACTGTATGCTATCAGTTTGACTGAACTGTTATAACTATCATAACTCAGTCGACTGAATTAGTAGCATATTCGACTAAGAGACTGTCTGTTAAACAGAAAACTATAAATAGACTGAACACGAATCTGTTTAGAGACTTTTGATAATCTAACAATTTCATTTTTGTTTCAGATTGATATCGCTGGTTTTGACAGCTCTAAGAATTCTCCAAGAAGATGGTGGTGATCTTTCTTGAAAGAGATTCAAAAGGGAGACTGATTGTGCACACATTACTTGATCATATTCTACACAGTAAAGGTGTTTTTGTTTAATCAAGATTTTGGCTTGGCATCCTTGAAGACTACTGTATTGGACCTGTTGTGATTACAGGGGATAGACTCGTGGAGTCTGGTTCACTTTGAGGATTGTTCAAAGTGGTGGTTGGCAGATTGCAGGAGAGGGGACATCTTGCTGCAAGTCTTGTTGTTTTTTGTTGCCTATATTTTGGTTAATTATATTTTTCACGTGGAGGTCTTCTATAAATTCCTTGTTGTAAAAACCGCAACCATTATAGTGCATTTGCTTCCTGGGTTGGTAGAACACTAGATGTAGGCATTGTTGGCCGAACCAGTATAAAAACCAGTGTTTGATTTTCTCTATCCCTGCACTTTTACTTTACAGTCAACTTTACAGTCGACTTTATTTCTAGCGCAGTCAACTAAGTTTTTCCGCTGCATACAAATTTTCATTACTTGCATTTCAAGAAAGTTTGAAAAGTTTAATACTTTGTTTTCAAGATTGTGAAAAGATTTTGTTTTTGATAAACCACCAATTCACCCCCCCCCCCTCTTGGTGTAAAAAGAAGCCTACCTGTTTTCCAACATAAATAACATAATCGAATCAAACAAACAAAAAAAGCCCACAGCCAAACCCAAATTTTCCAAAAACAGGGAAGTCAAATCCAAAACCCTATAATACCCTATAAAATGCAATACAACAACATAGTCAGCATAGGCAAACCCAATTTGGAATTAGGATACTTACAAGTGCCAGCCAACAATGGCGTTTCGCTTGACAACCGGCCACAGGAAGTCACGAACCTCACACCCACTGACCGAACACCCCACTAACGAATGGCGCACTGACGAAGGATCTGTGCGCTCTTTTACTTACAATAGCCACAAGTCATAACCCGAATTAGTTACTCCACCGAACACATTAACGATTTGCGAAAAAAATAATACTTACCAAAGGCCGCGAACAATGGCGGAATGGACAACCATCCACAACAGTTGGAGGGACTCCAATAGCTCACATGCACCGAACAAATAACCACTGAACGACCATCTAGAACGGCCTTTGTGAAGGAAGAGATGTGCACAATAGGGTTGCGGAGAAGAAGGATTCTAAGGGGTTCTAAAAACTGGTAAGGGTATATGGGTTTTGTAACTCGAAGAGGGAAAATCACCCTATTTAATTTCCTGACCCCTTTACTGGCGGCCCAAATCCTTCGCTAATTACCGCCAAGCATATCATTGCATTTGCCGACGGCTGTAATCCTTCGATAATGTTACACCCAACGTTCCGTCGGAAGATCCTTCGGTAAAATAATATTACCGGTAGAACATAGTCCTTCGGTAAATATCCGCCGAAAATCTCCCTCATTCTTGTAGTGAACAAACACTAAGAGGCATCAATAAATCCAACTAGCCAATTCATAAGAATCCAATGAACATATACACACACATACACCCACACTTGTTCCCAAAACAATTCTAAAGCTCAAAAATTCCCTAAGGTTAAGGTAATCATGTTTTTTCACTTAAGGCTAATTTCGTGAGCTTCAAAATAAAGAAAAGGGGAAAAAATAGACTCAAAGGGGTTATCAGTGGATTAAATCAAGGTAGCTTTATTTGGCTAGAGGCTAAAGAACAAAAATGCCTTTTATTACTTCCAAACATGCATATCAATCAAGAATCATCAAATAGTCAAGCCAAGGCATATATGCAAGCAACCAAGAGATGCAACACACACAAGAAAGAACATATATCAGCTCAAATCCTCACACAGGGTATTTCTGTCACAATCACATGAACCTCTCAAATCTCATAATCAAATTTTGAGGCATAGAAAAAACAGGGCTTTCAATCCATAAAATATCAATTAACTCCAAACCAATAGTGAGGTATGAGTCTACAACCTAAACAAAACCCAAAAATCAAGAGAAACATGCAAGACTGTACACCAGATATAAGTTTAAAATAACAAAAAAATTTCTAGAAAAACCTAAACAAAGAACAACCTCCCATTGCACTTAAATTACACAGTGTCCCAATGTGTTACGATAGAAGATTAAAACAATCAGAACAATCAAAAGATCTGGACAATGTAATAAAGTGGAGAGGAAAACGAAAACTCCCTAAGTCAGGGTGGAAAAGAAGCGGGATCGAGCAGAGACGTCTCCTTCACAACTGTATCCAAAAGGGAAGGATTGTTGAGAAAGGCTTCCGCCTGTGCCCATTGACCTTAGAAGCTTTTATTTGTGGATTGACTTTTGATCTCAACTGCACCATAAAGATAAACATTAGTACCAACAAAAGGTCCAATCACTTTGACCGTAACTTACCCCCCATGAGTCTGAGCCTAGAATTGTACAATAACACTTTCTGCCCAACCTTGAAGTCCTTTCTAATTATCGAGTTGTCATGGAACTTCTTTTTTTTCTCCTTATATAGCTTCGAGTTCTCATAGGCTTCCAAGCAAATCTCATCAAGCTCATTCAATTGCAAACTTCCTTTCCTCTTCAGCTTGATCCATAGAGAAGTTGCAAGTCTTCACAGCTTAGTATGCTCGATGCTTAATCTCAATAGGTAAATGACATGCCTTACCAAAGACAACACCATAACGAGATATCCCTATGGGTGCCTTGTATGCAGTCCTATGCGCCCAAAGAGCATCATCCAACCTTTTACTCCAATATTTTCTATTGGGCTAGACAATCTTCTGTAAAATTCTCTTTTCCTTGTTTGAAATTTCAGCCTGCCCATTAGTTTGGGGGTGGTATGGTGTAGAGACTTTGTGTAGAACCCCATATTTATTAAGCAAAGCCTGCATGGACCTGTTATAGAAATGGGTTCCTTGATCGCTAACAATGGCTCTGGGCACTCCAAACTTGCAAAAGAGATGAGATCTAACAAAGTCTATAACAACCCGAGCATCA
>NC_028358.1:13559674-13584059 GCF_000741045.1 Vigna radiata var. radiata
AGAAATGGGTTCCTTGATCGCTAACAATGGCTCTGGGCACTCCAAACTTGCAAAAGAGATGAGATCTAACAAAGTCTATAACAACCCGAGCATCATTATGTTAGGAAACAGGTTGGCTTCGTTTTACACCAAGAGGGGGGGTGAATTGGTGTTAGTTCAAAAACAAAATCTTTTNGCAATCTTNGTATGAAAATTCAAAGCTTTTGATCTTTCCTTGAAATGCAAGTAATGAAANTTTCAGTGCAGCGGAAAAATGTAGTTNACTGCTAAACAATTAAAGTCGANTGAAATAAAGAGTGCAAGGATAGAGAAAATCAAACACTGTTTTTTATACTGGTTCGGCCAACAATGCCTACATCCAGTGTCTTTCCAATCTTGGAAGCAAATGCACTATAATGGTTGCGGTTTTTACAACAAGGAATTTATAGAAGCAGCACGCAAAAATATAAATCTCCTCTCTANCCCAAAACCAAATATAGNTGCACACACAAAACCNGTTACAGAAATGGGTTCCTTGATCGCTAACAATGGCTCTGGGCACTCCAAACATGCAAAAGAGATGAGATCTAACAAAGTCTACAACAACCCGAGCATCATTATGTTAGGAAACAGGTTGGCTTCGTTTTACACCAAGAGGGGAGGTGAATTGGTGTTAGTTCAAAAACAAAATCTTTTAGCAATCTTGNGCATCATTATGTTAGGAAACAGGTTGGCTTCGTTTTACACCAAGAGGGGAGGTGAATTGGTGTTAGTTCAAAAACAAAATCTTTTAGCAATCTTGATATGAAAATTCAAAGCTTTTGATCTTTCCTTGAAATGCAAGTAATGAAAATTTCAGTGCAGCGTAAAAATGTAGTTGACTGCTAAACAATTAAAGTCGACTGAAATAAAGAGTGCAAGGATAGAGAAAATCAAACACTGTTTCTTATATTGGTTCGGCCAACAATGCCTACATCCAGTGTCTTTCCAATCTTGGAAGCAACTGCACTATAATGGTTGCGGATTTTACAACAAGGAATTTATAGAAGTACCACGCAAAAATATAAATCTCCTCTCTAACCCAAAACCAAATATAGCTGCACACACAAAAACAGAATTGCAGCAAGAATTCCCTCTTCTGCAATCTGAACTCACGTCGAACAACCCTCAATGTGTAACCAGCACTCTTCACAGGATGTCAAGCCTATCACAGCACGCTTCACAGGTTGCCAAGCCTATCACAGCAGACTTTACAGGTTGTCAAGCCTTCAGTCAAATACAACAGTCTTCACAGGATGCCAAGCCTTCAAGATCAAACCAGAAGCACCTTCTCTCTGCAGATGTTGATCAAACAGTATGCGCAATAGACTCCTCAATATGAATCTCTCTCAAGAAAGATCAGCATCATCTTCTTGGAGAATTCTTGGAGCTTCCTAAATTGAGAACTTTCTCTAAAATAGGACAATGAAAATGTTAGATCACAAAAGTATTAGAACAATTCTTGTTTTGTTCTATTTATAGTTTTCCTGTCATTCTCAGTCGAATTGCCTACTAATACAGTTGACTGTATTAAAACAGTTATAACAGACAGTCAACACAAAGGCTCCTCAATCAACCAAATCAATACACATTTAAACACCTACTGATGGGCGATGATGAGAAGATAGGCACCTATTGATGGGTGCTAGAAGATCATGTGTCAGGCTCGTGACGTTAAACAAGCACTACCTAGGAGGCAACCCAATTGTTTAAACTGATTTTTTGTTTGCTTTGTTATATGTTTGTTCTAGTTGCATTGAATGTGCTGAATTGTTGAATGTTTGAGTGGTGTGAGAGATTAAATGTTTTGATTGAGTGAGGGTGTGTGAAGTGAGTAGAAAGTAATGAAATTCGAAAAATTGAGATACTTAATTTTGATACTAAAAACACCCTTTATGACTTAGAAACTAACTTGAAATCATGTTTTTGCTTAAGTTAAGTGAATAACAGAGTTGAAGGTGAAATTATTGGTTTTATGCTTGGTTTTCCTTGTTTTGACAGGAATTAAGATGATTTGGAAGAAGTTGAAGTAGCAAGGAGTTAGACATAGGAAAAGTTGGAAAAGTAGCACAAAGAAGAGCCGTAGATGGTGCCTAAGCGCCCTTTTGGAGGCCCTCAGCATAGAGCTCTAGCATTGGCGCCTGAGCGCCACTACTCAGCGCTAGTTAAGTGCCGCAACTACCGCCTGGGTGCCCTTTTGGGGCGCTGAGTGCAACTCAAGAACCCCAGCTACTGCCTGGGCGCCCTTTTAGGGGCGCTGAGCGTTGGAGTCTCACATTCGTGCCTAGGCGCCCTAAGTTGGGCATTGAGCGCTGACGACATGGGATTGAACCTGTTTTCTGCTATTATATCAAACTATTTAATGATTTTGATGACCTAGAGAGGGTATCTTTTGATGAAAAAAGGCGTAGAAACACTCTTTCTCACCCTTTGGAGGCGGATTTGGATGCGGAAGCTCCGATCTTCAACTTTTAGGATTTTATCTTTCATTATTTTCCATATTTCATCTAGTTTCACCATGTCCATGGTGAACTAAACTCCATTTGTTGTTGGGGAAACGATGTAATCCTTTTAAACTCTCATGTATTGAATTGGTTTATATTATAAATGCTTTATTTCATTAATTGTTAGGGTTTTTCCTCTACACTCTATGATTGCTTTGTTTAATTCATTCAATAGCATGATAATTGATTTTGTCGATATGGACACATACAGGGTAATCTAGAACTTAGGAATCTCTCCCAAAACCAGTATTTCCTAGACATAGGGATATGAGGGTTGGTTGCCTTTAAGCTTCTTTGCGAATGTAATGCAGAATTAAATGCTAGGGAGACAAGACATTGTAAACTAGTAATTAAGGATAGGCTTTCTTCACCGAGAAATTGGGTTTAAAGTAAATTAGAAAGTGACATTAACATTAATGAAGAAGACGAATTCATAAATACCTGAGAATGGATAGGATAAGTCAAAAACCCCAACAACATAATCATTCCATATTTTAAACTCCAATCACTTGTGCATTCTTATTGTCAATTGATTAACACTTGCACTCATATTTATTTTATGTTTTATAAATCCAATGATTTTGTTTTCAAGTCTTAATTAATCAAGAAACTGATAACGGTCTAAAAACCGTTATTTTCATGCTTATATTTGATATTAAAACACACCCTTTATGGCTTAGAATGAGCTTAAAATCAAGTAAAACAATTAGTTGAGTCATTGAGAGTCAAAAGTTGGTTTTAGAGGTATTATGCTTGGTTTTACATTGTTTTGCAGGGTTTTAAGGTGATTTGAAGATGGAAGTGAAGTAAGGTGGACTTGTGCTCGTGAAAGATGAAGAAAAAGGATGAAAAGAAGAGCCAAATGAATCGTTGAGCGTCATAACAGACCGCTGAGCGCCTAGTGCGATTAGAGGCAAACCGTTGAGTGGTCCAATAAGGCGCTGAGCAGTTGAACAATTAGAGGCAAACCGCTGAGCGGTTGTCTGCTGGGCTTGGGCTTAAATTCTGTTATTTTTGTGTTATAAATAGCCCCAATACGACTTGAAACCTCAATCTTTGGTAGAGGGAAATGTCCACAACAACTCTACACACCTTGGAGGTCGTTTTTTGGATGCTTAGGCTTCAAACTACTCAATCTAGGGTTTATTCTTTCATTCTTTCATTGTATTTCCTCTAGTTTCACCATGATAATGGTGAACTAAACCTTTGTTGTTGGGGAACAATTTAATCTTTTGAAACTCTCATATATCCAAATTCTTATTTAATTCATATGCTTGCATATGCTTGATTTATCAATTGTTACCTGTATTTAATGTTTTTATCGTTTAACTCATTCGGTAAATGTTGTTTGTCTTTATTGATACGGGAACGTACAGTAATGTCATGAACCGGGGGGAATTCCTTGATTATGCTAATACCGCCTAGGGATAGGGGTAGGACGATCAATTGTATTTTGCTTTCATTTATTATGCATTATTAGTTACTAGGGGAGGCTAGGGATAGCAAGCCGGTAATTAGTAATAAGCTCTTTTCGCCAAGGAATTAGGTTAAGAGTAGATCAAGAAAGTTTGCATGGCAATATGATAAATAAGCGAATTAAATAAGAAGAGTAGATATATGAGGGTGGATAAGATATAATTGTAAACCCCAACAACACCATTCATCCATAGTTTTTCCTCAACCATTGATTCACTACATTTGCATGTTTACTTTTGTTTTTGCATTTAAAAACTTAAAATCAATTTCTTCTCAAGTCTTACGCGAGTAGGTTACACGAAAGTTAAGGCCTAAGAGTCCTTTCGGAAATGATACTTAGACTTACCCATTTTATATTACTTGATAACGATCTAGTACACTTGCCAGGGACTTAACAGAAACCACATGAATGTCTAGGTCATGAGTCTCTAGGGAAAACGATACTTGGTCTTACCAATTATATTACTTAATATGATTCGGTACACTTGTCGGAGTTTTAACAGCATACACTAGAGAACAAAACACTATCGAGCACACAATTAGCCCAAAAATAAAAATAAAAAAAATAAAACAATAAAAATAACAGTCTAATCAGTTAAGAACACACAAAAGTATCGTTAAACCACGAGTCCCCGGTAACGACGCCAAAAACTTGTTAAAACCTCGGCAAGTGTACCGAATCGTATCAAGTAATAATAAGTGGTAAGACCAAGTATCGTTTCCCAAGAGACTCACGAAACTAAACAGTTGTGTAATTACTTAACTAATCAAGACTTCAAAAAGTATTTTGTGGGTGTTTGAATGCAATAAAAGTAAACATGATAACAAAATGCAAAATGTGATCAATTGGAGCGAAAAATAAGAGTGAATGGATGATGTTGATAATATGATATGAGTATGTTGTTGGGGTTTAGATTTCACCATATTTCCTCTCATGCATATAAGAATTCATCTTCTTCATTTAATTGCTAATGTCACTCTCTAAGTTACTTAAAACCTGATCCCTCGACGAAGAAAACCTATCCTTAATTATTATACCACAATGCCTTGCAACCCTAATAATTAATTTTGCATTACGAACAAAAGCTTAAGACAACCAAACCTCCTATCCCCATCCCTGGGCAATATTGCTTTTGGGAGAAATTCTCCAGATCGTGGTATCTATGTATTTCCCACTAACAAAGAACACCATAAAATATGCCATGAATGATCAAAACATAACAAGCATAGAGCAAAGGAGAAAATCCCTAACAATTAATGAAAGCATAAATTATTCAGAACAAATTCAAATACATGAGAGTTTAGAGGTTACATCTTCCTCAACAACAAATAAGGTTTGGTTCTCCATTATCATGGAGAAACTAGATGTACAATGGAATGAAAATGATAGAAAACCCTGAAAACTGAAAAGGAAAGCTCTCGCATCCAACTCTGCCTACAGAGAGTCTAAAAGTATGATTTTGTGTCTCCACTACCAAAAGATACAAACCTTGGGACGAACAAATCCTTAAATAAAGAAAAAACTAAGTCTAAGCCCATGTCGTTGGCGCTCAGTGTCCTTACTTAGGGCAAGCAAGCGGTGGTGCAAGAGGAGTGGTACTCAAGGCCCCTCAAAGGGCAGTCAAGCGGTCTGCGGCAAAAGGAGATTGGCGCTCAGTGCCTCAGGAAGGGTGCCCAGGCATTTATGCGAGAAATACTGCGTTGAGGGCCCCAGAAAGGGGCAGCCAGATGTCCATGCAAGCTTCTAGCGCTGAGGGCCCCAGAAAAGGGCAATCAGGCGTCCTGCGACCTTCTGTTGCCTTCTCTTTTATTGCATTCTTTGTCCTTTATGGATTTCAACTCCTTCGTACTTTAACTCCCATTCTAAATCATTTCAATTTCCTACAAAACCAAGGGAATTAATGATAAAAATCATAAGTTCTAATCTTTATTCACAAAATAAACTCAAAACAAGAGATTAACCAAGTTCCTAAGTCAAAAAGGGTTTATTTAGTATCAAAATTTAATCACAGATAACAGTGAAAATAACCGTTATTAAACTTAAAAATATTTTGAAAACTTTTTCTTCTCAAAAACTCATCACAACACATTGAAAATGATATATCCAAAGACACGAGTTTTAATCGATTTAACAACTAATGTAATTGATTCAAACTAGTTGTTTTGCCACAGTTCAAAACAAAAGTTGTCTGATGACCTTAATTAATTACTACAACACTGTAATCGATTATGTCATACAGATATGCTTTTATGCTTGTGTTTTTCATTACACAGAAACATACAGTGTGCATACACAAATATAATCACAATAGTATGCATAAACAACACAGTATGTCCAACATATGCATTTAACACATTGTATTCATTTATCTAGAGCTGTCCAAACGAGTAACCCAACTCGACCCGACCCGGCCCACCACGGGTTGGTGGGTAAACGGGTTGGCTCACTAGCCCATTTAATTATATATTTTTTTTTAAATAAAAAAAATACAAACTTTTTGTAATTTAAATTTAAACAAATTTCACTCCCAGAAAATTATGTTAAAGACAATTCAAAATAATAATAAAAAGTACAATATAATCCAAATGTCATAAAAAAAATAAACACAAAAAACATACAAATAAGTTTCTTATATTCATCATTTTTTGTTCCTTATCCATTTACGATATTAGAATCTTGAATAGATAAATTCACAATATTCTGCACTCTTGAATCATCTTGAATGTCAAACCAACCTGAATGTTGTTGATCACATCAATTGTTGTAACCCTTGACCCTTGTTCTTGTTGTCTCCAAATTCACTAATAAAGATTTTCCTAATATCAGAACAATTTCGACAATCAATAAAAAAATATTAGTCGAAAAAAAGAACACCAGTACTCAATAACATCAACAAAAAATTAATAGTTTAATCTGTAACATAATTTCCTAAATTCAAAGATATCAAAAAGAGCTTGTTCAAATAATGTGTACTCAAATTGTTTAAATAAAATGAACAAAATTTGATACAAGCATGTCAGAACATGAAAAAAATCATTCCATGTCTTCAAATCCCCCAGAACAAAAAACAAATTCGCAAACCCCTATTTTTGTCATTATAGGGTTTTTGAAAAAAAAAAAGAAAGAGAAGTGAGAAAAAGAAAAAAGTGGAGAAAAGAGAAGAAAAAAGGAAGGGTGTTTTACCTGCTCCTTGAAGAATTTCAGTGAAGTGAGGGTGAGAGCACCGTCAAACGAGAGCAAGTACCGTGAGAGTGATTTGTGAAAGCAGAGGTTACTTTTTTTGTATACACAGTGAGTGAAGAAAGTATTTTATTTTTTAGGGTTTCATAAATAAAATAATAAATTAAAAAAATAAAATTAGGTAGGTGGGTTGGTGGGCCAACCCGGCTCACCACGGGTTCAACCCGCATGAGCCGGGTCTAAATGAGCCAGGTTGAAATTTGACACGCATATAATTGGGTTGTATTTTTCAAACCCAACCCGACCCGAACCCGTGACGGACCAGGTTGGCTCGCGGGTTGTGACCCATTTTGACAGCTCTACATTTATCACAGTAAGCATGTACATATTCCACATATGTATTTCATAACTTAGAAACATTTTTCTGCTGTGACATGAAAACATCCATGTGTTGTTACTATCAATGTGTTATCATCATAAAAAAGCAACGTAACAAGGATTGGGTTCAACGATCACATTTCTCCTCTATCAACAATCTCCCCGTTTTTTTTATGATACACAACGATGATTAACAAAACAACCATGATGTACGGTACACAATCAAAATAAAAATTACAGAGTTTCAAACACAGACATATTACATATATGTCATACAAATTCAACTATCTCATTCAATGTTCAATTATTTCTCCCGCTTTAGGCAATAGAAAAAAAGGATTTATAGCACAATGTAATTGAAACATAGAGATATTGAATCACACAAAGAATGCATCAACACGTGTTTACAAACAAATATTGCTCCCCTGTCAGCAATATGCAATTCACATGATTCTAATTTCTTCCCCTTTTAACATTTGAATATGTCATGTAACAGAATATAAAACTCCCCCTAACAATATGCATATCATATTTCAGTATCAGAGTTGCATGATAGAGATATAACAAAGTATGTATCATTCCATCATTTCCCAGCAATGTATCACAAGATATTACAGATATCTGAGCATTTCAGATACAGCTTGAAAATAAACAACCTAGAGTTATCATTCATAAACTCATAACAGATTCACGGCAGATTTTAAACAATGAGATTTATGATGAATAAACACATATGAAACCAGAAGCCAAGATTTAAAGTAAATGTTTCAATAGTTTAGAAACTTCAAACCAATTGACGAATTTTAATCGATTATGATTCTCCCTTAACTTATTCAGTTCTGCAGTGTAATGTGAAATTTCCATTTCAACTCAGTAATCAATCACCAGACCTGCATAATCTCTTCATCTCAACTAGATTAAGCATTACTCCTCATGCAGTATAATTGTGAAATAACAATTATCACAGTTCAAGTATGAATATGCAATGTAATGATGTACCATTTAATTGTTCCATTGCAATCATACAAGTGACTTAATCAATTCAGTGTTATTTAATCATTCAATCACAATTCACAGATTTGATTGCCAAAACATAATTTCATTGATATTAAAAAAGGATACAACCAGAAATCAAAAAATGGCCTAAAGGCCACTGATTACAAAATCAAAAAACAGAACAAAAATAAAACAGAAAATAGTGAAAACACTTAAAAAATCCTATTCTGAGTTAGATTCATCCACGAAATCCTCTTCACTTCACTCATCACCTTCATCAAACCCTTCTACTGAAGAAGAACTGTCTACATAGTTCTTGATGAGTTCATCCATTTTAATTTCCATTCGGAACACATATTTCTTCAACTTCCAAGTTCTTTTAGAAGTTCTTTTGAATTTGTTCATAATAAATCTTTCAAATTCAGATCCAGAAGTAAATGAGATAGAGTTTTCATAAGAGTAAGATAGTTCAACTTTATTTCTAGCTTGAGTCTGAACATCTCTGAACACCCAACCGTCAGTCGTTTTCTTCATACCAATACATGTCAGTATTGTTTTTCTAATCTCATTGGTTTTGTTATAGACAAGTTTGGTTTCCCCAGTAAGAAAAACTCGATGAAGCGTTAACACTTTGTTGATGAAAACTCCATATGGTAAGTTATGTTCATCATTTATTCCAGTATCAATTATATGTTTCTTCAAGGTTGCAACCCAGTTAGTTGGTATCCTTTTTTGTATTGCATTTAGCAGGATTAAATCTTCCATTAACAGTCTATCACGCAAATATCTCTCAGGTAGCAGTAGCCATGCAAGGATGTATGCATACATATTTTCTTCCTTATCGAACCCCTTGTGTAGATACACACCTTGCTCCCCTATACCTACGAGGATACCTAAGGCAATCTTTGTATATTTGCTTCTATGCAATCCACTTGTTATGCAAAGAGTCTTGCATATAAGACATGCAACCTTCAGCTTTAAGTCCAGCAACAAACAGTCAGACATCATCATTGACTACGATTTCTACACCCTTTACACGCGAATGAATATCAACATTGATAACTTTGAGATTGTTGTGGAACACTTCAACCAACTCAGGATAGCAATCACCTTTCATCTGAACAAAATCAGCAAGTCCCTAATGAGCAAGCCACTCAGGAAATAAAAACCCTTCACCTTAGAATAGAAGCAGGTCGAGTGTCTTATGAGGAAAAACTATCTAGATTTTTCTCCAGCACATAAACTTGTCACGAGCAGCATTGTTGCTTATCCACCCAGTTGGACTAGCATCTCTTGCAGTTCTGACAACCTTCTTGCTACGTTTGGATGATGAGGATGATGCCATTTTGTGTAGGATTTTTATGGGGGATCTTAATCAGATTAGGGTTTTTAACTTCTAAGTTCCAAAAGTAATGAGTGCACAATAGATTTTCAAATCTAGTATTTATAAATTCATGACTCGAGTCATTTAAGTTTCAGGCCAAATTAAATTTTCAAAAATAGAAAGCCCATATAACACATTTTAATCGATTCTATTAATCTTGAAATCGATTTAGTTTTGTATCACAGTTTCATACAAAACAAAGATACACATAAGATAATCTAATCGATTTCATTAAGAATGTAATCGGTTAAAATTCGTGAAAACTGTTTTGTTCAATTTTGCATAACATACAACAAAATAACATTCATACACATCTATACACATTCACTAACAAAAACAATGATGCATGAATGCATGAATTGACAGTAGATGTTACCACAGAATGTTACTCAAGAAATTTTGATATGTTCCATTTGAAATTCACCCTTGAGCACTTGTTTGTTGCATGATCACTTTCCTGCAAAACTTTCAGATGGTTTTGTTGTAGGTACCCAGATGAACTTGGGGCCTTTTATGTTAGTTACAAGAATTTGTTCTTTAGGAACCCACTTAAATTTTCCTCTAGGAACACCAACTTTCCTATAATAACAATTCCTTACAATATGCCCAATGGTATTGCAATAAAAACTGGCATTGGTTACATGTTTGCTTAAATCAATAAATTTCTTAGAATTGATTCTTTCCTTCTTAGCCTTATAACCAATTCCTTGTTTATTTATAGCTCTGCCTTGTGACCTCAACACAGCCTCTAAATTATCTCTACCAAGTGTGAATTTAGTTAATGTGCTGGTTAGGTATTCTATTTTTTCAGTATTAGCATGGCAATTATCACAATCTTTTTCTACAATATTAATTTCAGTTTTAACATTTTTAGCAGATTGTAAAGCAAGATCAAGTTCATTTTTAAGCTTACATTTTCATCCACAAGGTTATTGATTCTATATTCAAAGTCCTTTCTTTCATATTTTAATTAATTAACCTTGTACTGCAGCTTCATTGCCTCTGCATGCAGCTCCTGAAATGCATTCAGCAGAAGATCATATTTGACCTCGTGGCTCATTCTTGAAATTGTTGTCGCTGCTTTCAAAGCATACAAATCCAGCCATGAGACACATATTTGTTTCTTCCTCTAGACTTTGATCATCATCATTGGATGAGTCCCCATCACTGTTCTCCTAGGCAATATAATTTTTTCTCTTCTTATTCCTTCTCATGTCTTGAGTGTACTTTGTTATGAAACAAGTTGGCTTTGTTTTACACCAAGAGGGGGGGTGAATTGGTGTTAGTTCAAAAACAAAATCTTTTCACAATCTTGGTATGAAAATTCAAAGCTTTTGATCTTTCCTTGAAATGCAAGTAAAGAAAAATTTCAGTGCAGCGGAAAAACATAGTTGACTGCTAAACAGATATAGTCGACTAAAATAAAGAGTGTGGGGAAGACAAAATCAAACACTGGTTTTTATACTGGTTCGGCCAACAATGCCTATATCTAGTGTTCTTCCGATCTTGGTAGCAAATGCAATATAATGGTTGCGGTTTTTACAACAAGGAATTTATAGAAGCACCACATAAAAATATAAATCTCCTCTCTAACCCAAAACCAAATATAGTTGCACACATAAAACTAGAATTGCAACAAGAATCCCCTCTTCTACAATCTGAACCCACGCTGAACAATCCTCAACGTGTCACCAGCACTCTTCACAGGATGCCAAGCCTATCACAGCACGCTTCACAGGTATCCAAGCCTATCATAGAACACTTCACAGGTTGCCAAGCCTACAGTCAAATACAGCAGTCTTCACAGGATGTCAAGTCTTCAAGATCAAACCAGAAGCACCTTCTTTGTGCAGATGTTGATCAAACAATATGCGTAATTGACTCCGCAATCTGAATCTCTCTCAAGAAAGATCACCACTGTCTTCTTGGAGAATTCTTGGAGCTTCCTAAATTGAGAGTTTTCTCTGAAACAGGACAATGAAAATGTTAGCTCACAAAAGTCTTAGAACAAATCGTGTTCTGTTCTATTTATAGTTTTCCTGTCATTCTCAGTCGAATAGTCTACTAATCCAGTCAACTGTATTAAAACAGTTATAACAGACAGTCAACACAGAGGCTCCTCAGTCAACCAAATCAATGCACATTTATGATAGCTAACCCAGTTAGTCAATCCTAACTAACTTTTGAAAATATAGTCGTTGGAGCAATTAGGCATAACAGAATTCCCAAATAAATAGTAATACAGTCGAATGGGTGTTTCACACTGTCGACTGTCACATGAAAAATCACTTTGAAATTCTTTTCTTCTCAAAATCTCATCAAGCACGTGTTCACAAAATCTGTACAAAGATTTTAGCTTAGTCGAATCTATTACGAGTGTAGTCGACTAAACCAGTCCTTTGTCACAACAAATATAAGTTCATAAAAGTGCTTGTGAGCTTTTCTTCAGAAATGTGCAGAAGTAATCAAAATCATTTTAACACACATTTCAATACAAGCATGTTCCATACATGTAACACATAATCAATCATAGGAACATACATGCAAAACAACAAGACATGTTCAACACAAGCATTGTTCAAATCAATAAAGTATATCAGCTGAACATGTAACACTGGAACAATTGTATTGTCATTAAGTAGTGTGTTGTCATCATCAAAAACCAGTTTGATATAGAGTTTGTGTTGTCAACAATCTCAACATACTTTACATCAGTCTTTTGCTTGATCTTCAAGTCTGGACAATCTGGCTTGATATGTCCTTCCTTCCCACACTCATAACAAGTGACAATAGTGATCTTTGCATTCCTTTTCCCTCCTTCAGAGTTTCCTACAAAGTCAGTGGCAGCATTTCTATTTTTCATAAACTTAGTAAATTTCTTTACCATCATGTTCATAACTTCCTTTTCTGAAATGTTTGCATCAGAATCTGCATCTGACTCAATTCTTATGGAAGTCTTCTTGCTAGTAGCTTTGAGGGCAATAGACTGTTTCTGCTCAGTCTCCTCTTCTTCCTTCAATCTTCCCAACTCCAACTCGTTTTCCCTTAGCTTACCAAACAGTGTAGCCATATTCATAGTAGTTAAATCTTTGGATTTAGATATGGTTGTTACCTTTGGCTACCAACTCCTATTGAGACTCTTAAAAATCTTGATGTTAATCTCCTCCTTTTCAAAGACTTTATCAAGAGCTATCAAGTGATTGACAATGTGAGTGAATCTCTTCTGCACATCGTAGATGGTCTCTCCTGTTTTCATTCTAAACATCTCATATTCTTGCACCAAAGAGTTCTTTCTTGCTCTCCTTACTTCATTTGTGCCTTCATGAGCTACTTCAAGTACTTCCCATATCTCTTTGGCACTCTTGCATCTAGATACCCTGGAAAACTTGTCAATAGTAAGAGCAGAGTATATGACATTTCTAGCCTTAATATCAAACTATGCTCTTCTGTTTTCCTCTTGACTCCACTAAGAAAAATATTTCAAAACGGGTAGGGGTGACGATATGCGTGTGGTGGTCGGCGCAAAACCGTGGAGGTGGCACGACAATGATGACGGCGACGACCTACTGTGGCAGCTAGGGTTTCTGGATTGGGAATTAGGGTTTCTGTTGGAGATGGTGATGACATGGCAAGAGGGCTGAGGTGGCATGTACTGATTCGTTCTCTAGTGAGTGCAGGGATCACTGATGTGGCATCATTTGGTTGGTCTGATCTTTTTGAGATGGATTGCCACATGGCACAATCTGGTGGTGTTTAGTTAGGAGGGGTGTGGATAGGAAAAGTTAGGTGGTGTATTCAGAATGGGATTACTTTTGGGCTTAATATTGGGCCAAGTTAAGAAAAGAGGGGTGCATGTAGAGAAATTTAGGGGTGCAAGGGTAAAGACTGTCTGTTTGGCCCATCTGGACATTGTTTTCCAAATAAAACCTGATTTTGGACCTCAAATTGCAATTTGGACCAATAAAGCTCTAATTTCAGCTGCACAAATAAATATTAGAACATCCAAAAATAACTTATGCGCTAAAACTTACTTTTTACGCATCTTTAATTCCCAAACCCGACAATTCCAATCATCACAAAACCACTTAAAATCAACCATTTAAGCACAAAATTCTCATAAAAAATTTTAATTTTAAAACATAAATGTGGTCATAAATATGCACTCATCACCAGCTCTAATGCCAATTGTTAGAAATGAAGCTTGTTTCACAACACCAATGGGGGTGAATTGGTGTTTTATAAAAACGAACACTTTTTAAATATTTTTGCAGAAATAGAATGATCTTAAAAATCTTTCTTGTGCGGTAAGCAAAGTATGTATACAATGAAAATGTAAAGAGATAAGGAAAGAAGATCAAACACAGTTTTTATCCTAGTTCGGCCTCAATGCCTACATCAAGTCACCTTCCAATTAACCACTGATTGAAGGATATTTCACTATAATGATTGGAGAATTACACCAAAGGTTTTACAGTGAACACACTCTCATAATATAGAAACAAATACACCTGCACACACAGAACCACGCGTTCCTGTCGTAGAATCCCTTTGAGAATCCCCTCTCAAAGTTCAACAGCTCCTCACTCTTCTTCCTATTGCACACGAACAGGGAACAACACAATTAACAAGTGTAGAATTCCTTTCTGATCACAGCTACTACACCTTCAGCAGTGTGGATTAGATCAGTCAAATCAAGCTCTCAAATCTCCTCTCAAGAAACTGTCACGATTCTTCAAAATCTTTGCTTCTTGATTCTTGGAGCATATGTGCAATCTGTAAAATCTTTCTAAGATAAAAACTATCAGATATGAAATTGTAAGTATGACCAAAAGTTACAAAATTACAAACAATGCATCAATTTATAGTTTTGTCATATCAAACGCAAAGTAATCGATTATGTTAGTAATGTAATCGGTTACATAAAACAGATGTAATAGTATTACAACTAACTCATCTCTTAATTGAATGCTCAATTAATGTAATCAATTTACATTTAATGTTAGTCAAACATATTTAAAAATATGATCGTTATAGCAATTATGACTAGCATGAAATCAGTTTTCAAACTTAATTGATTACATAAAGTGTGTAATCGATTAAGCTTAACACTTAAATAGATTTTGAAAACTTTTTCTTCTCAAAAACTCATCACAACACATTGAAAATGATATATGTAAACACACGAGTTTTAATCGATTTAACAACTAATGTAATCAATTCAAACTAGTTGTTTTGCCACAATTCAAAACATAAGTTGTCTAATGACCTTAATTGATTACTACAACGTTGTAATCGATTATGTCATACAGATATGCTTTTGTGCTTGTGGTTTTCATTACACAGAAACATACAATGTGCATACATAGATATAATCACATCATAATCACAATAGTATGCATAAACAACACAGTATGTCCAACATATGCATTTAACACATTATATGCATTTATCACAGTAAGCATGTACATATTCCACATATGTATTTCATAACACAGAAACATTTTTCTGTTATGACATGACAACATCCATCTATTGTCGCTATCAATGTTTTGTCATCATCAAAAACCAACATAATAGGGATTGGGTTCAGCGATCACATTGTTCTCCCTATCAACAATCTCCAATGCAAACTCATACATCTTAACACTAAATTAAAGAAACATTAGCTTCCCTTACCTGGTTGGGAAACTCAAATAGCTCTAGAAAGCAAATTATCCCTATCTTAGCTCAGATAACTCTATCTACACCTACAGATCGTAGAATTTTGATCTCGGTAGACCATTAGGACGAATGATCAATAAGGAACACACAAAAACTCTAAGAATATGCATGCAACAAAAATTCTTTTATCATGCATAAAGGAAACTTGGCTGTGGAAAAGAATAGTAGAAACTAATTTACTCTTTTTATAATATTGATGTGATGAAGTTGAAGATATCACGGTTGTGATCACCTAGGTACTTCCTGATCATCAAACAGATGACTCAAGAGTTATAAGTCTTAGAGAGAAAGAAGAAGTCTAGAGAAAGAGTTCTAGAAAGATTATACATATTTTAAATAATAAGACATGTTTATAAAGTTTTATTTATATTATCAAATTTTTAACATTAAAATAATGAGTCTCATTATTTAAAACACCTGTCAATTTTAATACTCTATTTTTTAGGTTCTTATACAATTTAACATTTTAAATTTTATACAGAATTTGAAATTAGTTTATTTTTGTATCTTTTCTTTTATATTCTTTATCTTCTTTTTTTTTCGTCTCTCTTCTCTTTTCTCTTCTATCTCTTATCTCTTTATCTTTTCTCTTTTCTCTCCTTTTGTTTTCTTTATATTATTATAGTATATATTGATATAATGAAAGAAGTGTTAAAATTTGTATTTTTTGAATTACTTCAATTTTATTTATATTAAATATTTTAAATAATCTGATGTTTATATTCAAATGATTTAATTATGAATTTTTAATTTTTAGAAGTATATTTAATTGTTTTGTATTCAGTAAAAATCAATTTTTTTTATCTAATTTGAAATTTAGAATATTTAAATTGAATTATACAAGAAAACATTTAAGAAAAAATTGAATGAAAGCAGTTTAAATTCTAAATATTTCAATTTATTATCTAAACTTGTTGACAAAATAATATAAAATTACGGCGAAAAAATATAGTTGTATTCCGAACTAATAATCACTTTAAAATAGGAGAACATGGATAACCACTTTAGTTGACGTGGAACTTTCATAGAATAATTTTATAAAATATTAGAATGTCTAATAATAACGTATAAGTTGTTTGGTTAAAATTTTAAAAGAATTTAAAATTCTAAGAACGAAGGACAAAACTATTTCCAACTCCTTTAAGTTTTCAATTTTCGTATTGTCATATTATTTAGGAATTAAAATTAAAGATAATTTAAATTAAATTTTCAAAATAGACTAAAATTTATATACAAACACGACTCATTAAAAATTCGATTTAAATTAAACTCATGGTGAATTAGATTAACTAACCAATTTTCTCATAAATTTTAAATAATAAATTATGTTAAAAATTAGAAACCTTAAATGCTCTTGCTGATTTTATTTGAAAAGGTTTCACACCCAAAATCAGACCATGACTCAAATATAAAAATTGACACTACCGATATTAACTAATTTAACTTAAGCTCAACATAAATTATAATAATAGTTTAATAATTAGATAATTTTAAAGTTTACTTAGAAAAATAAGAATTTAAAGTTTTTATACTCTTATTTATGGTTGCTCTCTTATTATATCTTTGGCTCAACTGTAAGCATTATTAATTCAACTAAGATCGTAAAGTCGTCTACTTGGCATTGTTTTGTATACTAATAGTGACATGAATTCTTTCAGGTTAAAATGAATCGAGGTTACTTTTCAATCACCATCATCAATTATATTTTTTGCACCAGTTAAATATTATTAGTAACTGCTTTCTTTTTAATTGATGTCAATTAGCAATATTTTCAATAAAAAATAATCAAAACAAAAAATATAACAAAGAACTACTTGTTTTCCAATGTAAATCAACATTAATAAAGTTATTTGTCTCTGTCAATCCTCTATAATAAGAACTTTTCTACTTTTAATTAATACATGCTGGAATTGTTTTCCCAACTACATCACTGATTTTGATACTGCAAGTGCAAAAGAAATTCATTCTACAATCAAACATTCGAATTCTTAATTAGGTGACAATAATTTAGTTTTTTTTTTCTTTAGGGTACAGACGAAGACATGTAATTTTAACAGTAGGTAAAAAAGTCCCTTAAAGTGACAAGCCAACTATACGATTTTTGAGACTGGAAGGATTGTTGCAAAATTAAGAACTTGATAAGTTACGGTCCTAATTCCATCACACATGGTTGAGAATGCTGCAATCTCTAACGACAACATAAATGTATAATTATTTGTTATTTGAACCACATGCATGACATCCTACGATTTGAAAAGCACAAGGTATTTTTATAAAAATTAAAATTAGCTCTAGGAGAAAATCCATTCAATACTAGGTACTATAAGCCCAAGCACAGGTTTTGAATAATGAAGCAAATAAAATATCAGCACAAAAGGAACAAAACAACTCTATTTGAGTACAAGGCCAAAATGGAACAAAACTTTAGACTCAGCGCTTGCCACCCCCACCACCAAGCTTGGGTCCTTTGGGTGCAGCACCCTTGCTGACAGCACCTTTGCCTTGGGATTTTTGTAACTTTGCCTGAACTTCAGCTTTCTTTGCCTTCTTCTCGTCCTTTGTTTTCTTTACCCTTTCTTTGATTTCACTGCAGAACATATCAAATTCAGATAATTAGATACTGTTCTATATTTTATGCAATGAGATACAGATGTTGTTATATAATCACTCAACGACAACATTGCATTTTAGCATGAGAAAACTAAAAATAAAAGAAAAAACACCGCAGAGCAGCTTCTCTAGCAGCATCGCGAACTTCTGGTTTCTCTGTTCTTTTTTTCTGAATAACTTCCAGTGTAGCACCAACAATGGACCTTGAGTAAGGTTTCTTTGTGGCCCTACGCCTCTTTTTCACAGCTTCTTGGGCAATATCCTACACATTACATTATACAGAGAAAATCAATGTAAATTTTAATCAACACATACACAGGTGGATAGAGATCTCAGGTAACATCATCATCAATATAGTGATACAGTAAGCTGTTTGAGTGTGTAATAATTTAAAATAAGATATAACTAGATTGTTATGATACAAATAATTTCATTTACATTACCTTCTTATGCTGTTTCCTGTACATGGCAGTCCAGGTGAGCTTTGAAGGCTTCAATCGGTTGTGGAAATACCTCTTGCATTTGGAGTTCGCAAAGAGGAATACCTACTCATTTAAAAATCAATACTCTCGCATAAGTAACCAATTATCAAGGCAGCATTGCATGGTACCATACCATCCCTAAAATTCAGTAAATGGCACAATTATGTTACCTGAGAATCACCACGCACAAATCTTATGCCTTTCCCAGGGTAGATCTTTGCACCACTGAAACGGCAAAGTTCGGTCCTAACATACAAACATCAGCTACCAGTTAGCATACAGTTTAGGTGCAGAGGTTATAATTTTAAATATCACCAACCATTTAATTCATACTAAAACAATGATCCATGAAAGACTACCCTTTATTTTAGTGAACAAGAGTTTTATAGTTTTGAAATACCACCATCCCGTCAATGCATACTAATACAATGTCCCATAAAGGACAACTTTGGATTAACTAATATATATATATATATATATATATCTGTGTGTGTAGACACAATTTTTTTTTTTTGAAAAAACAAATTACCTTGATACTAGCACTGATACATAAAAAGTACGAAAAATTTTAAACTCCAAAGTATATTGCGCCTCAAAAACTTAGATAACACCAAAAGTAACTACAATGTGTTTTTTCCATGTTTTGTTACCTAGTCTAACAATAACAAATTTCCGATAAATACATCCAATTAACTCAACAGGACAATCTCAGGCAGAAAAAGTTTCAAACAGAAAACAGTAATTCTGAAACGATCTAAAATAGTTCGGAAACGATCTAAAAATTCAATATTCCATTGGTATGATGATCATGACGATGATAATGATGACCTTTATCATTCAAACATATCAACAGATCAACAATCACAAAAAAAAAAAAATACACTTCGGCATTT
Source organism: Vigna radiata var. radiata (assembly GCF_000741045.1). Taxonomy (NCBI): domain Eukaryota; kingdom Viridiplantae; phylum Streptophyta; class Magnoliopsida; order Fabales; family Fabaceae; genus Vigna; species Vigna radiata. The sequence goes on from NC_028358.1 coordinate 13,579,318, forward strand.
CAGAAAATTAGAGGTTTTATTTGCCCAACATAAAAAACCAAAACATGACAGCGTTGAAAATCTCTCATCTATTTTAAATTATTGGATCAACAATGTCAATTTCTAACAAATGCATAACAAAACAACAATAATCTCTAATAGAAAAAAAATCCCGCTTAAGCCAGCCTAAATCGATTATTCAACACTCTAACAATTTGCCCATCCCAAAAAGATGGTGTAGCTACCACGTACAAGAATGACAAAAGGAAAAGTCGCGTGCTCGCACCGATAAGAAAAACGAAAACAAAGAGCAGAGACGTTTCAATAAAGATCGGAATAAGATTAATGAACGAAAGCAGAGAGTTTGATTTTGGAGAAAACCTACTTGAGAACCATTGTTGCTGCTGTTCCTCCTCCTGAATCTCCTTTTCCGTAGAGAAACCCTAGGATGCAATGGTTATTTATATTATACCAGCAAATCTCAGTAAATGGCCTTGTTTTGTAATAAATATACGATAATGCCACCCGAAATTAGGCCGGACTGTGAACACTTATAATTAGAAAGCCCACTTCTAAGGAAGGGAAAAGACTGATACTTCCTGCACCTCCACTTTTCTACCTGCACCCTCCTAAGATATAATATCTCATTTTTCTTTTATTAAAAAATATTAAAACCCTAATTTTACATTTCTTTTCTTCCTTGTGCCGCCAAATGTTCTGCACCTTCCTTCTCTTGTTTTATTTTCTTTTTTTCACACAAAGTCGTACAAAATCAAATGTAAAATCCCCTCAACATTGATGAGAGGTGAAAGATCGAAGGAAAAAAGAAAATTTGAAGAAAGAAATTGTTTGAGTTATTTAAAAGAGAAATTTAAAACATCCAAGAATATAATTCCTTTTTATATTTAGAATCACTGAAATGTATTTTTAAATCAGAAATGCAAAAATTAATTTTAAAATAAATATTCCAAAAAATATTTTCAAATTTAAAAAACTTATTTTGGAACATCTATTTTAGATTTATTTTTTTATATTCCAAAATAACTGTTACAAAAGTGCACCTATTAGCAGCGAAGGAGAAAAGGCTAGCTAGGTATTAGATAATTGGGCCTGGGCTGATTGCAAGAAATTTATTAGAAAACCCAAAATCTCTTTACTATGGAATTGGGGCCGGCTAATTTAATTTTAAACCTTGTCTGTCCAAAACTATGATAAAATTCCAATGTACTTTTTAATCCAAAAAAATTATAGTTTTCTTTTAAAAGTTATGAGTATGATCACATGTATAGTTTGGTTGTTTTATAATCTGTTTTTGGAGGTTTATGATCTTCAAGAAATGTGTTACGCTTCAAGAATGTGAGTTGGTGGTTGTGCTTTAAGTGTAGTTTAAGCTAAAGAGCAAGGCAATGCTATGTGAACATCAGATAAGTTTAAAAAGGACGAGTAAAGGAAAGAGGGCTTTGATCCCTGCACCTCCACCTCTTTGGACCTCCACCTCCTCGTTCCACTTTTATTCTTTCTTTTTTTATTTATATATTTATCTTCTGTTCTCTTGACGTAAAAAAATCTAATTTTTTTTCTTCTCACGTTCTGGTCTCTCTCTTTCATTGTTGCTTTTTTCGAATTCTTTTGTGTTCTCTTCTATTTTACTGTGAGAATTCGTTGGTCTGGAAGGAAAGTTGAAACAGAATTCTTCATTTTCACCTGATCGTGTTTCGAAGGCGTACTCGTATTTCGAAGGGGAGAAAGCAAGCAGCAGAAAGGTACGTCACTGTTAAAATACCGTAAACCTTAAATGGATTTGATCATCCTTCAACGGATGTCAACATCCGTTTAAGGTGAAACAGATATCCACATTCGTTTCAGGTCCAAACGGATGTGCGACGTTCGTTTATGTCTGGCGTCTTCTTCCTCAAACACTCAGAAATCCTCACACAGAACAGCAGCAACCTCACGTACAACACTGAGACGCTTACGTACATTTAGAAAAAAAAACAAAACAACCAAGCAGACCATCCTCAACAAATGAAAAAAAAAAAACTAAACTTTGCAAAGCCTGAAACGAACAATACGCAACCAGAGCCCGAACTTACACCAGCAACCATACATGCGCGAAAGAAAAACTGAAACGAACAAGAGACGAAAAAATAACCTGTCGAAGACGAACACGCAGACACGATGCACCACCACCACCGAACACACCGCCGCACCAACGCACCAACGCACTGTCGCACCACCGTTCACACAGGCCGTACCGCCGCACACACCAAAAGCAGCACTACAAAATGCACAAGTCTAGAGGTGAAAAAAAAAAGGGGGGTGCAATGTTGTTGAAAAGTGAAAAGGGAGAAAGTGAAAAGTGAGGGGGGAAAAGTGAAAAAGGATAGTGAAAAGAAACGGTGAAGTGTGGAGGTGGGGGGGTGCAGTCTTACCGTCAGAAGGGAGAGAATGAAATTGAAAATGGGAAAGTAAATTTAGGGTTAGGAAATAAAAGAGGGTTAAAAAAGTAAATAACAAATTATAAAAAAGGTTATTTTGGTAATATAAAAAATATGGGGAGGTAGAGGGCCAAACAGGTGGAGGTGCAGGGATTAATGCCCAAGGAAAGAAGGCATGATCTTGAGTGTGGAATGGTTTCTATGGATGTTGTGAAGTTGAATCAATATAGCTAGTTCCTTTTTGAATAAGTTAATGTTGAAAGTGTAGAGAAAAGAAAGCAGAAGGAGGAATTGTTTTAGTAACAGGGGTTTGGACTACGTGTGATCATCAAAATATAGTTACAAGTTTTGAAGATCTTGGAAGAGAATCAAAGGAAAGGTTGAATAGTTCTAGTGTAAGTATTAACTCAAGTAAGAGTGGGTTTTTGGGATTTATGTTTTTCAAGGAATGGAGATAATGTTAAAGAAATGGAATGAGAAGGTTATCGTGGAAGAGAAGAGTTCTCAAGGTTTTTTCTATATCATGGAAGTTTCAAATAAGGTTTCTCAAGGGTAATGGTTTCGAGTTACAATCATGTGAAGAGAGCGTTTTTTTCTATAAATCGATGAATAAGGAGGAATGGGAATCAGAGTAGCACAGCGGATGTTGGTGGTCATGTTCTTATTAGTAAAAGGTGTGTGAAGAGTTTCTTAATCATGTGTTAGTGGTTTGGGAGTGATGAGCTTCTCTAAAATGGTAATGATGTCAGTATCTAAGAATGAGTTGAGAGTATTTGGTAATCTTTATGAGTCAGAAGTGAACATATGTATGGAGAAAATAAGGATAAGGTAGAAAAGACAAAGTGAGTCCATGGTTTCAAGCTATAGTATCGATCCTAAAGTGAGGAAGTATTTACGGACATTGACCAGAGAAAGTGGGTCAATGGACGAAGAAGATGGATTGAACTATGATTTCAAGTGGTAACTTCGATCCTGAGGTAAGGAAGCGGTAACTGGTAGTGAGAACAAAGATGAGATTCACGTTCTAGGTTTAGGTAAGATTTGAGTAAGAGTTAGTCGAAGAGTATGAAGCCTAGGGTCTGAAGTGAATGTAGTAAGGAGAATTCATTATTATAGTGGAAATACTATAACTAGTGGGTTTCTCAAAATGGTTGAGGAAAAGCAGTTTGGACAATCCTAGTTTGAGATGTATCTTAAGAGGATTAGGTACTGATCAAGCTAGTGATTTTAAGTCAAGAAGAAGACATAGCTAAGTGTGAGTACATACTAGTGGGTCAAGAAAGACAAATGGTTCAGGTTGGCAAGTTGAAGAAATAAAGATGAAGAGTTCATTTTGGTTTTGTCACGGTAACAAATGCGAGAGTTCTACCTTGGTAATGGGATAACATAGTGGGAAACTATGTTCTTAAAGGGTGAAGATCAGTCAAAGAAGGTGAAAGTGTCATCAGATTGGGTGTGTTTAAAGGTGATCAAGAGTGATTAACAGTTGGCAATAAATCAAAAGTTGTAGTGATCAAGTCAATTGTATGGTGCTTCTTAAAAGGGACCAATATAAAGTCAAGGGAGATCAGTTAAGGGTTGTTCAGAAGTTAAGGCTAACAGAAATTTTAGAATGGATTAATAGGAGGCAGTGAAAATAGATGAAGGGTTGGTAGTGTGGCAAACATAATATGGTTGATTATGTGAAAGAAAGGTTCTTAAAGGCTGAGGTTTAAAGGGAAATTTTTTTTTAAGAACAATGACTAGACCAATCTACACTATTAAACACTATAACATTTTAGCATAGAGGCAAGGTTTTTCACATCAGTAAGGTTGTTGGGCAGTAGTATCTTTGTCATATAGGTGGTTGTGTTAGAGAATAAGAGGACAATAACTTGTTCCTCCTATCCGATAAGTGAATTTTCGAGGACAAAAATTTTTGTTGTTGGGGAGAATGTAAAATCCTAGAAAATGGTATTTTTAGAAGTGATGCTAGTTTAAAAATAATGAGACTCGTTTATTTTAATATTAAATGGTTTAGTTATTATATAATTTTGTTATAAACAAGTTTCATTATTTTAAAATGTATCATCTCTCTAAAAATCACTTTTCTAGAGTTCCCTACCTTTTCTCTAAGCCTCTGTTCTTATGAAGAGATTTGGGGGAGATGATTTGGGGGAGATGATTTGAGTGGATTTGAGTGGATTTGAGGGTAATTTTGTTGTTGTTTTTTTGAGTAGATTTGTGGGTAATTGAGAGTGGATTTGAGGGTAAAGTTTGTGAGAATTAGTGTAGGATTTGATTGATGTGATATATTTAAAAAATTTGTTTAATTGGTAAAAATGA
>NC_028358.1:13586634-13627760 GCF_000741045.1 Vigna radiata var. radiata
TGTAGCTTGTGGACCGACGTAGGATTTCATTTCTTTCTTTCATGGTTGTGACCTGTTCAACTGCTGCATTAGAAATAACACCAAAATGAACATTTGATGCACTAAGGACATTGGTGAAACCGTCCAGGCTAGTAGTNAACTTCTCAAATTGGGACTCAACAACATCCAAGGTAGCTGCCTTCCTTTTCGAACCTCTTGAGGATGAAGTCCCACCGGATGGGACTGAAGGCACAGATTGAGTCCCACCTGGACTATATTCATCAACTGAGGGAGGAGGTGATGGCGGAGTTGGGTCTCTATACCCCATCCAGTCAGGTTGCTCAGGAGTGTACTCAATATTCTGATTGAGATCANCATTAACACGAGGCGCATCCCGCCCTCGACGCATTTGACGAGCGGTCCGAACACCGCTCCCTGTAGCTCGATCCGCAGCCCATAACTCCACCATTAAATCGTAATGGCGGATACTCGTCACTCTCCACTTTGCGGCAGTTGGCCGAGACTGCACAAGAAACATTACAAATATATTTGTTCGTATTATGTGATATAACATATTGGGAAATTCTTTGTATTTAGTTTAATATACCTGAATTAGGTCTTCCCAGACTTCTTCCTCCGCATCAAATCGCATCGTGATGGGGTTCCATGCAAAACCGCTTAATCCAGAAAATAGATCATGAACCTCACGCCATTTATCTTTCAATACTTTCTGACGGTTTTTAACATTATTTTTTGTAATGGCAACATACCCAGAGACATGTAGACTATCAACAATGTTAGTATACGCCTGAGATGTCCAGCTCCCGTCAACCCTATTACCGATTCTTGATTCCTCAATCATAGAGTGTAACAAACGTGCGTCCATGTCCTCAGTCCACTTTGTGAACTCTCTCGTAGGAGCAGAGGACTCAATCGCGGTTGCCTTACCTCGGTTCATTATATACCTACTTGATAAACAAAATAGTAAAAAGTTAAGACAAAACATCCATTCAATAATGTTCTTTTAATACTGATAACATCCATTAGTCATACAACATACAACACAATCAAATACAGTAACTAAGAGTTCTGATAATCTCGCCACATTTGATCTGCTATGGCATCCCTAATATTACTACCCATCCTATGATCCTCTTCCCTAAGTTGAGACGATGACACATTATGCTTTTGTCTTTCATTCAACTCATTATCAACTTCTTCAAGTAATGAGTCCTCATTATCCACGGTACGAAGGAAGTTGTGCAAGATGCAACATGCTAAGATAATCTTTGTCATAGTCTCCAAATCATAGTGTGGTTCAGTGCCACTTCCAATGATAGGGAATCGTTTTTTCAACACACCAAAACTTCTTTCAATTACATTTCTCAACGATGAATGTCGATGATTAAACAACTCGCGCGCATTTTGTGGTCCTCTGCGTGTATATTCCTTAAGGTGATATCTGACNCCTCTATATGGTGTCAAAACCGTGCTTTTCAACATAAATCCAGCATCACCCAGGTAGTATTTTCCTACAATTTTGAACTTGTAAGGCTATTTAATCACTACTGTCATATAAAGGTATGTAGTGAACAACAGAACAATTTANACACTAACCTTGGGGGATAACCAACGGATCATCTCGATCTAAAGCATTTTTCAAAATTCTTGAATCTGATGCAGTCCCTTCCCACCCAGCAAGAACGTATGTGAATTTCATGTCAAAATCACANGCGGCGAACACATTTTGAGTTGGCCAATCTTTTCTTCCTCGAAATCTCGGAGCATCAGATCTTGCCACCTTTACACGAACATGAGTACCGTCTATGGCCCCTAAACAATCCTAAGCATTCAAACATGATAAAAGTCTAAATTTGTTATGATTCTTTCATCAAAGAACATGTAACGTAATTTTTCAATCAATACCTTAAAGTACGGGTAAAACCGATTGTTGTTCAAGACATATGGTTGAACCTCATTTCCTGTGGGTTGAATTAGGAATTCATATTCCAAATTTATAACTGCATCCAACATATTATGAAAGTGTCTGCTAACCGTCGAACCCGAGCGATGAAAGAAAAATGCGACACTTCGATTCTTAACATTATGGCCAATTATATGAAGAAATTGAGCCACTTGTTGCTCCACTGTCGACCGAATGGCGTCCTTAACCAAACCAGTTGATCTTACTCTTTCACAAAGATTTATAAATGCCTCNGGACCCATCCTAATAATGTCGCGACACCGATTAGTGTGCACAAGATATGACATTAATTTCTCTCTACGACGATCTCTTTCCGGTAGGGAAATGCTTACACTACTGGAATCACTCGAGTTAATTTCCAAGATACTCAACGCGTGTGCAACAATGCATAACATTGTTACCGCANCCATTGCAGTGGTTATTTCTAAGTGTCTTCGAATAACCGAGATAATATTGAAGTTTACGCCAACCACATCATCATCTATATCTTCACCGTCCAAATACGAGAAATCTAATTCTTCTTCCATCTATAATTACTTAACCAAATATACATACTATAAATAACATCATACATTCATATATTCATTAAACAAACCTCATTCATACCATCATACATGATATCTTCATATAATAAATAATAAATATACATTAATACATTAAATAAATATTATAGATTAAATTAACATAATACATTATTACATTAAATAAACATAATGCATTATCTATTAATATAATCACTTATAAAAAATAAAAAAACATAATACATTATCATATTCATAACTTTAATTCTTATTCCATCTATATTTACTTAACCAAATAAATACAATTTAACAACTTAATGAACACAACTCAAATTAATAGTATCAATAAATTCAAATATTCATATAATCATATCCTAATTAAAAGAATTCATGCATTCATCTAATAATCCTACAAAATACATAAAATATATTCAGTACAACAACCACACATTCATTCGTATTAATTAAATATAGCAATGTCATACATACCTCTTGAAGACAACGATGATCCTTTCAAGCAAGCAAGATTTCGAACAATACTCAATAGGCTTTGAAACAAGAATCCAAGCAAAAATTCCACCAATAATCAGTACGCAGTGATAGTAAGATCCCAATAAGATAGTAATCGAAAACCATCCTGTAAAAAAAATTACATTAATATCTTATCTGACTTAACACTTACAAAAAATTTATTCACAATTTTGTACAATACCTACCTCCACAGAGGGACTCGTTTGTCAATTACTATGGCTTTTTTGCCTTCAATGTGAACCAGACAAACAATATAGATTGCAGGCAGTTTGCTACAAATCTTGATAATTACAATTTTTTTGTGGACAGTGGTTTAGATGGTCAAGAACATCTTCATTTGCATCAATGCTTACACCAAATTATACTGTAATGGCAGTGAGGTTGTAATGGAAGTGAGGTCAGACAAAGATTCTTCTCCTTTTCTGAAGAAGATATATTGAAATCTCAATTTTCCTTCAAGCATAAACCAAACGTATGAACATATTTATAATTTTTATCAAATAAAATTATGGAACAATGCATAGTAACCATAAATAATGTTTCCAACTTACAAAAATATGGATCAGATTGCCACTTAACCCAACGTTGCAACTCTATCCACCAAATTCACAATCCACCCCCCACCATATCTTGTTTTCAAAAACTGGAAATGGAATCAGAAGATGTTAACAAGAGTTTCTTACACTGCTAACCACACAACAACTTCTTTTACCATCAACAAAAAAAGGTTACACATAAATAAAACCAATTAAACAGACTGATGATTTTTATCAGTGTCCACCACCTTCCCTAGGCTACAGACAACACAAATATGGTGCACCACCTTGCGATGCGCGATGCTCTTTTCTTAGGATCGACGGTGCTTCACCAAATTCCTTCACAACGAGCCACGAACTTCACCTGCAACACAGAAAAAGAAAATGGTTAGGGTGCTGCAACAACTCTGAATGGTTGTGTCGTCATTCTTCTTCGTCGAAGTATCGTCCATGGATACTGCTCTGACCTCCTCTTAATGGAGGCTGGATGGATTCCAACATGATATCACACTCATAAACAAACATGAATGTCGCGACGGAGAACGAAACCATCGGCAACCGGACACTGCAACGGGCCGGAAACAACCCCTGCCACACAAACACAAAACGTGGATCCGGATACACTATGAAAGTATCCGGATAAGCTACCATGTGAAAACTTGTAAAACCCTGGATCCGGATACGTTAACACTGTATTCGGATAAGGGTCCTTCACCTTGCAATGCTTCGAAAGTTCTTCTTCTTCCTGCAACTGCTGCATCATCAAGCTTCTTCCATGCACTCTCTACAACCACCTCTTCCATCTGCAAAAACCACGGGACAGAAACTGAAACTGAAACAATGCATTGAAACATTACCTCTCCAAAGCTTCCACTGTTGTGCTCCTCTTCACTACACACAGAAACTGAAACTATTCTTGCAAAGCACCACACACTCTCCAAGTTCTTACACTTGATAAAAACACAGGTTTTAATACATACACCAAACACACTCTTTTATTAATGGTCTTAGACCTTGTTTTTCAAATTCAAATAAGGGTTCTCAGTGAAGGGTTGTGTCAAACAGTAATCTCGCAGCGAATCTCCCCAGCTACGCGCACCAGCTATGGACTGAAAAGAGACCGAATAAGCATGGCCAGACTGCATGCATACTGGAAAATCACATGGGCAGGGCAAATGAACAGAGATATGGTGAAAGGTTCACGTGAAACAACAGTGCAGTGCCTCTGTTTTTATCTTTCAGCTGATACAATGCCTTTTAGTTTTTTAATATTTAGTTGAATATTACGTTTTTTATTAATATGGTAGGGGTTGGAATTTTGAACATTGGCAGAGGGCATTAGGGTCTTTTAAGGGTAAATCACTGCAAATCCTTGCGTATTGGAGAGATTGGTGAAACAGTGTAAAATTTAAAAATCCACTCAAATCACTGGTAATCCATTCTCTGTAAATTCACAGAAGCGAACAGCATTTGAATTTTAATCCGCGCTTCGAAATTCGCTTGAACAGTGTTATCTGTTCAATCGAACACACGCTAAGTGTTCTAACTCCTGAGTCATCTCTTTGACGATCAGGAGGTGCCTAATCGATTAGGGCGTCAAGGTCTACAAATCTAACCGATCAGTTTCTGTCTTAGAGCAAGTAAGTTTTTACTCATTTTTACCTTTTTCGCTTCAGCCTATGATCATGCATGGAACCTATTTTGCATGTATCATTTATCTCTCTTTTCTTGTTCTTGGTGGATTTAGAGTTCTGAGGACTTTGTCCGTTTCTAATTTGGTGTCTCGTAGGTTCGTCTAGAGTTTCCTCGCGTTTCAAGCAATCAGCGGAACGTTCCTTGAGTTGAGCAGTGGTCTTGTGAGGTAAGGGAAGCTAATTTTGTTTTCATATATGTAGTAGGAAGTTTGAAATTTGTAATTGATGTGTTTAATATGGTTCATGATGAGAAATTGGGTGAATAAGTGATTGTTTTGCTTTATGATGTGTGCTTACGTTTATATGTATGTATGTATTTTGTGTGAGTGCATGTATATTGAAATTGGTATAGTAGTAAATGCAAAACTATACTGGAGATGATATTAATGAAGAAAAATGGTTGAGGTACTACTTGGTGATTTAAATTGATGGGTGTTGGTATGTCAAATTTTGAAATAATGAGTTTAAAGAGAAATCTATAGTTTGGTAAAAGTCATAGGGTCTAGTATAATTGGTTTAAGTTTTAAAATAGTTATATTATGAAGTTAGATTGAGAAAGAGCACTTGAGTTCGTTTTTGTTGTATTTTAGAGTGAAATTTGGGGTTTTGATAGGTGAGTTTTTGAGGGAATGGTGATTTGAGAAAAGTAAAAGTATGGGAACTATTTTGAGGTCATTTAGGACTCGTTGAAACTTTAAACTAGTAAAATTTTGTTGTATTATGCAATAGAGGGTTGTGAGGGTGTATTTTTGTATGGTTGTAGTCCAAATAAGGGGTTTTGAGTAATGAATTTCTAAGGGAGTGATTCTAGGTTGAATCGAAGAGTTTAGGGCATGTTATCAAGTCATTTAAAACTGGTTTATATACCAATGGAATGAATTTAAAAGAGGTGGAAATGAGTTTGGGTAGCTTAGAGAGCTTAGGTAAGTGATATTGGGTTTTGAATGGTCATTTTGAGTTAGAGATGTGTTTTCTAAAGTTTCATAGTGTTTAGAAGGTTCTAGGAACCTTTCAAAGTTGTGGGAAAAGTGGAGAAAACAATTTATAAAGGGTAAGTTTCTGCTGATAATGTTGAGCGCCCAAACCAAGCGTTGAGCGCCAACATTTCAAGGGCACTAGCGCTGAGCGCCACCATTCCAGGGGCGCTAGCTCCGAGCGCCACCATTCCAATGGCTCTGGCACTGAGCGACAACTTTCTGGCACTAAGCGCTACCACACCAGTTTTGGTTTCTTTTTCAAGTTTTGGAAATACCAAATTCGGGGTTTCGGGTATCAGTTTTGAACGTTCTTTAGGTCGTTTTGGGGGTTTTGGAACCTTTCAGAGCTGTTGGGGAGGGTTTCAAAGTTGTTTTCCTTGTCTACATTGGAGTATCATGTTGCTATGAAGAAATTTGTTATTGTGTGATTTGTGATGACTTGTATGAGTGTTTGTATTTCCTCAATGTATGATCAATGATGTTATATGTTGGTATTCGATGTGAAAATGTATGGACATATGTATGATTTCAAATGGTTTTTAAGGTTGGAAAAGAGAATTCCAAGGAGGAATATCTTATTAGGGGATTAATGTGTATAAATAGTATAAATTGTAAGAAGCCGATATGAGGTTATCGTGACACTCTAATGATCATTCATGCTCAATTAGAGAGTGATGAGTCATGTCGTGAGAGAAGCAGGAGGTCCTAGCCTGAGGGCCTTTCCTCATGGTGGCAAAAGGCGTTTTAAGGACTAACCTTGTGTGACAGCTTTGAGTGGGTCAGTTGTTCCACCACACGAGTGCAGAACTTTCCATGGCTCGACATTTATACTATATTGTAAAGGGTTTGGCCAAGGGGAGTCAGTGGTGTAATCGAGGAGAATGTTTTACTTTTGGTGTGATAAAAATTGTATCTTGAATTTTATCTTACCATGCATAACTGTTTTATCATTAGCTTACCCTTGCATTTGTTTTGTTTTTGTGTGTTTTCTCTTTCGTAATAATCACCTTATAGGTGTGAGCTTAGGAAGGACATATTTTCAGTTATCTTAGCATAAGAGTTGAGGGTGAAGCAACAATATAGATAGTTTCTTTTGTTTTTTAGGTATAGATTTTTCTTCTCTCGAAATCTCAAGTTTGTTACAAGTTATATTCTTTGTAGCTCTTATTTTAATGATTTTATATTACTAAAATAGAATGTTAGAAAATCTCTAATTTAAATTTCTATTTTTTATCATCAAATTGAATATTAATCACATGGAAAAATTTATTTAAATTTTTACAATAATAGATTTCCGTTATATTTTAATTCAAATTTCAAAATTTGTACTCTAAGTTTTTTTTCTCAAATTTAATAAAATAGTTGAGAATTTATGTTAAAATTTAGTTCTGGATAGCTCAATTATGAACTATTTTGGGTGAGGATGAAGAAGAATGTAATTCAGAATTCAGTTGTTTCATATTTGAATTTTGATGATAAATATTTAAGATTTGGGAAGATACTTATTTTTATAGCAGTTTTACTTGGGAAAAAAAGCGATGGCAGGTGAACTGCTTCACCAACCAAATCAGGATCAATGATTATTAGATTTGCCTAGGACTGTTAGCTACAACATATTTTTTACTGTCGAATAAATCATAAATCATATATATATATATATATATATATATATATATATATAAAGAGTTATTTTACATCATGAAACTGTATATATAGAAGTTTTTCTATAAGATTTGAGTTTGAATGCGGCACAAATCTCACCTGAAAGGGAAAAAAGTCACTTTCATTTAATCGTCGTTGGCGTTAAATACAATCAAAAACCTAATTTATTCGTTCAAGCAATTAAGTACGTTTTCAAATATTTTAGGGGAAAAAAAATGAAAAGTTGATACCAATATTTAATATACTTTAAATTTCGTATAAAAGATTTTAGAGGACGTCATCCATCGTATAAACATTTTCTTTAAATAATTCACACACACGCATATATATATATATATATATATATATATATATAAAAGGTTTTTAAAATTTAAAAAAATTAAATCAATATTCAAACAACTTTTTTTTTCAAATTACACATTCTTTGATATTTTATTGTAAATATCAAACTCATCTAAAACAAATTTAAATAATTTTATACAACTACTTAAACCTTATTATCTGTTGTGAATAAAAATATGTAATAACGAAGTAAATTTGTATTGGGTCTAAAATAAATAAAAAATCTTTTTTTTATAATATTTTTATTTTTTAGAAAATAAAAATTATCTCTTAGACACAAAATAAGATGTTAATATCTTTCTTATATATAATTTATTTTCAAACAAAAAAAATTCAGTTTTTAGAGATTATGTTCTTGGTAAAAGATTGAGGGTGTAAAGAATGGTCAACAATCATATGTCATCCGCTAACCTACCAATTTTCACTAAGAAAAATTGGAGTAGATAGAGGAGTATACAGATGCGGGTCCTATTCAGATACTAAGATGTTCATGAGGCGGTTGAAGGCGATCATCAAGAATTTCCTACGGGTGTAGCTAATGATCAGAAGGTCGAGGAGAGAAAGAAAGACAATAAAGCATTGTTCATTATTCACTAATGTGTAGACGATGCTCACTTTGAAAAAATCCAGCATGCGAAGAATGTGATGGAAGCTTGGAGTATCTTGATTAGGTGTCATACTATAGGAGAAAAGATCAAGTTGCAGACACTAAGGAGGTAGTATGAGTTGATGAAGATGATGGAAGGGGATAGAGTCAGAGAGTACTTTGACAAAGAGATTGTCATCACCAATCAAATGAAGGGATATGGAGAAGTCATCACAGACTTAATGATCATTGAAAAGATAATGAGTTCTTTGTCTCAAAAGTTCGACTACATAATTGTGACTATAAAAGAGTAAAGAGAGCTGGATAAGATGAAGATAGAAGAATTGCAAAGTTCCCTAGAAGCACATGAGATGAGGGTGTTTGACAGAAATCAAATCAGGAGTGATGAGCAGGCATTGAAGGTGCATCATTCCAAGAATGATGAGAAGAAAACATTCAAGAAATGGAAAGGGAAATGTGGAAAAGGGAAGTGGAGAAATGATAAGAGCAAAGAAGATAAAGATGAGTCTTCAATAAAGGAGGAGAATGACAAACCAGATAAGAACTTCCGCAAGAAGCAAAAAAGGAATGTTGAATGTTTCAATTGTCATAAGTATGGGCACTACTCTTATGAGTGCTATACTGAAAAGGAAGAGCAGAAGAAGGGTCAATGAAATGAGGCCTACATAGCTCAAGAAGAGTTTGATTTAGAACCCCACACATTGATGGCAACTACATCAACAGTAAGCTTACACTCTCAAGATCAATTGTGGTATTTGGATTCAGGATGTTTGAATCATATGACTTACCATAGAGAATGATTGGTGAATTTTGATGAAACCAAGAAAAGTAGGGTAAAATTTGTTGATGACAACACTTCAAAGGTAGAGGGAATTGGTGATGTTGTTATCAGAAGGAAGAATGACTCGTGTGCCATTATAACTAATGTGTTGTTTGTGCCTACAATGAGATGCAATCTTCTTAGTATTGGCCAGTTGATTCAAAAGGGTTTTACAGTAGTAATAGGAAGATTTAATAAGGTTGAGTTGTTTGATAAAAACAAAAACCTGATCTTGAGAAGCAAGATCTCAAAGAATAGAACATTTCAGATCAGCTTAGTGAAGTCTACAATGTGTGGAGAATCTGGCAATACAATAGAGCGAAATTTAAACTCTGGAAGTAGTAAGGGTGTGCAATTTGGAAGTTGTGGGGGTGTGCAAAACAGTGAGCATCACTCTGAAGTTGCTAGACCACAAAGGAGACACAAGTTGCCACAAAGATTTCGTGAATGTGAGGTGTATACTGATACACAAATTGGGGATGAAGGAGATCGGGTCCATATAGCTATGTTTGCAGGTGCAGAACCGATCGATGAAGCAGAAGCCTTGAAGAAATTCGTGTGGAGGGATGCAATGGAAAAAGAAATTGATTCCTTTAGGAAGAATGGATCTTGGAAATTAGTTGATCTTTCAACTGGGAAGAAAAACATTAAAGGTGTGCATAATTCTCCTTTCACACACATTTTGTACATAATATAAGTGGGACCCTATGTTTGGATCGAAGTAGCTCAAAATTGGAAAGGGATTGTGTAGTAGTGTTACAGTGGATGTAGTTCCCAAGTGGTCATTATGAGGAATCCAGTCATTGTTTTTTCACTTCATTAACACTTTTGCATCTTGTTGACTCCTAACTGTTGTGGAAAATGTTGAGAAGTGAGTCATAGCCTTGTGAACGCATGTACTTTGCCTTTTCCCTTAAGTGTCAAACCTTTGTTAAGGCACAAAAGAGAGATTGGTTGCATCCTTCATCCTTCACATTCTTCATGTACATATCAATAAATGTGTCACGTTCTTTATCAACACATCATATGCATCTCTTGAGGGATATACACACATTACATTTTGTTGTGTTAGTTAATCGCATAACATGCATGGTGTGCTTTTATTTATAAATGCATCACATTTGCATCAATATATCATGTTAATAAGTGTCCTTTAGAGCACAAACATGCATCACATTCACATTTTGTCTTTATTCATGGTATCATGTACATAATGTCAAATGCATCCTTACAAAATCTTTCATGATCCAACATTCATTCTCATGTTGTCTTGCATACCACATACCATGCATTCATATGTTGTTGTCACATTCATGTAGATAATTTCCAAATTCATAATATTTTGCATTTTCATGTCACTTTGCATATCACTTAACCTCGTCATCGCAAACATTTGTTTCATTCTATATTAATTTAAGTTCATACTGATAAAACAAAAACATGGTGACACTTGATAGGGCTTGTTAATTAAAAGATCATTGAGAATTTGGGAAAAGCTCAAGATGCGATGAAGGTCAATATCCAATAGTTGAAAGAGTAAATGGGTCATATCATGAAGGCCTTAAAGACACTAAAAAACATTAGAAAGACTTCCTCTACGTCACATAGCAAATGGCTTAGAAGATCCAAAACTTCCTTCCATATGGGTTCCTTTATATTACACTCCACCTCTCAAAGACTACTTGGAGCAAATGTATACTTAAAGGATTGCGAACTTCATGACTATAACTCTTAATTGGAAGGAGAGTGACCTTGGGATAGTCACTTTCACATACCAAAGGGAACAATCTAGCCAAATATTGGTCATGGAATGATGAAAAGGAACTCGAGGTTGGAACCTCCACCTCTATGCCACAATGTTAGTGGATGTTAAGGCTACTAAGAGCAAGTTATAAATTCTTAAGAAAAGGTTAATAGTTGTAGAAGACGGGTGCAATTTTGAATTAAGTGATGTTGTATGACTCTACTTAGTCCCAGGAATTGTTATACCACCAATGTTTAAAGTGATAAAGTTTGAGAAGTACCAAAAGAACATTTGTCCAAAAATTCATTTAACAATGTATTGTAGAAAAATGATTGTCCATACTCATGATAAAAAATTGATTCATTTCTTTTAGGAAAGCTTAACTACCATGGCATTAAATTGTATATGCTTTTGAAACCAACTAACATCCATTTATAAAAAGATCTAATTGATAAATTATTGAGGTAATATCAGTATAACAACGATATGATGCCTAACATATTACAACTACAAAAACATGGTGAATAATGGGGTAGCCCAAGTAAAGCCCCCTTTAAGTGGTAAGGAGATAGTAATCATGTTTAAAAGCACCCTACAACATTCATTCTATAAGTACATGTAGGTATTATCTCCTTCAACTTCAAAGATATTGTCATAATCATAGTTAAGATTGACGTAAAAAGGGGAAAGATTGCAGAATGCTTGTCTATGGTAGCAAATATGAACAATTATGGGTCCCAATATGGTAGAAAAAGTGAAGGAAAGACTTCTCTGAACCCCACCACCCAAATCTCATAAATCACCAGTATTTCTTCCACTTACTACCCATAATCCAACCAACCCATAATGCACCTAAAATTTCAACCCATGTAGAATTGTAAACCTAATCTCGATATGAATGCCAACCATAATTTGGGTAAAAAATCTAACCAAACCACCAACTAAAAGCCCTTTAGCTTCACTTATATTTTATCCTATACTTAGTTGTTACCCAACCACCTTCGCAATGATCTAGTGGTTGTTTGTGCCATGAAGCTTGTCCAACCCTATTTTTAAAGAGTTTTAGTGCCAGCACAAAATGATTATTGTGGAGGGGTTATCAAACATTCCACTAAGAGATGTCTAAGTCTTAAACATATCATGTAATCTTCAATCAACTTGAGATGACTAAGCTTTAAAGAAGAGTTACCCAACATTAAAGAAAATCCTTACCTAGGAATGAAAATACCTTTTCCTTCACATACATGTAAAAATAAACAATATTATGTTTTTCATATTTTGTTGGATGTTGAAGTGTCTTTCATATTGTTGTTATGACAAATTTGCTCAATTGCATCGTATTTTCATCTATGAATTTCAAGCATATAAGGTTTCCAATCTTTCGCTCGAAATAAGTCCTAAAAAATGTTATAAAAAAGATACAAAAGAAATAAAAATAAAGAGTGTCATGATTCCGATTGTAAAAATGGTTAGATGTCTATGTTATTTGATTGAATTAGATGAGTCAAATAGATTGTTAATAGAATTAAGTCTTATGAACTATCATTGAAATTTAATTTTATTATAGGCCAATGATATTTTGTAATTTAAAATGATGTAAAATCTCTACACATAGAATAGGACATTGTCACATATAACATAAACAAACGTATTAATTGTTATAAAACATTAGTCATGTAAATGTATCTGGTATATAAAATTTTTATTTACAAAATTTAGCAATAATAATATTGTTTGTAAAATTTATACAAATTATTTTTAATTATATTTTTGTGGATGTGAGTAAACCATACATGGAGTTGTAAGGTGGGTATGATATGTTAACATTGAAATCTTTTTAAAATGTGAGTTTGTTCACTTTGAACTTCAAATTTTTTAGGTATATATATGCTTTCAATTAGAATTAAAATACATTTAAATTGATAATTATACACATGAGCTAATTTTCATGTGACTTTATGTTTAAATAAATAGGTTTACTCTATATTTAACTCTATTAACACGAAGATATTCAGTGCTTTGAAAGAACAATATTAATGACGATTATACAAAGATATTAATGAATAATTATTCAATATTTAACTATGTATTTAGATTTTTTTTAACATTTTAATATTAAAATATGCTTAATATATAGTAAAATAAAAAAATTTAATTTGTATCTCTTTTATATATTACTAGTCAAAACATATGCAATGTGTTGATAATAAAAAATAATAAAATTATTATTTCTTTTATTATATTTATAAAATTAAATATAAATATTTTTTATAATTTTATTGTAAATATTTTTTATTTACTTTTTAGGTAGTTTCACAATTAAAAGATAGTTAAGTCTAAAAAACATGGTAAATTTAAAGAAATTGTCATTTAAAGGATAAAATTAATAAAATAATTATTTTAATTTAAAAATATTGTTTAAAGGATAAAATTGAAAACTAAATGTGGTTACTAAATACAAAGTTTATATATATATATATATATATATATATATATATATATATATATATATATATATATATATAAAAGTATAGATATACTTAATTGTAAAATAAAAATATTAAATTTGTATCTTTTTTATATATCATTAATGGAAACATGCAATGATAATAAAAAACAATAAAATTAGTATTACTATTATTATAATTATAATTATAGAATTAAATATAAATACTTTTTTATTTTAAGAACTTAGAAAATAAAGTATTAGAGTTTATAGGTGTTTTAGAATAATGAGACAGTATTTAATTTTAAAATAATCAAATAATATAATTAAAAATTCTTAAACTCGTCTCGTTATTTAAAACACAAATCATTTCTTTAAAATCCTTCCTTCAAGTTCTTCTTTCTTCAATCTAGGAAATTTGACTCTTCGATCATCTATTTGACAATCAATAAGTGGTTCGAAAATCACAGTTGAGTAATCTCCAACATCTACCATCAATTTTTGGTTTAAAGCAAGTAAGTTTCGACTCTTTTCCCTTTCATTTTTAGTTTGAGATAATGCATTGTGATATCTTATCTCATGTGTTTTATGGTCTCTTTTCCTAGTCTCTTGTTGATTAGAGGTTTTAAGGAATCTCTCTAATCTGCATTATGTATTCTATAAGTATTCTTATGTTTCCTTGAGCCCTAAGCAAGAGTTTCGACGTCTTTGAAATAAATAGTTTCGGTGTAAGGTAAGACAAGCTAGTTTTTGTTCTATGTTAATTTATACAATATAATTGATAGTATTTAGGATGTGTAGTTGTAGATATTGGATGTTTATGTTTTAAATCCTAGTTATTGAGAATTGTTGTTGTTGAATAAGTGAATTTGATCATATGATGATTGTTAATGTTGAGTGATTTTGTGTGAAACTCAAATTGTATGATGAATTATTGTGTTGAGATGTTTGATGGTGTTGGATTTAGTTTAATTTGGAAGAGAATTGGTCTAGGTTGAGTTGTAAATGATCTTAGTCAAAATAAGAAGTTTGGTATGTGAGTTTTTTGAGTTAAGGGTTAAAAGAGGAGATGAAATCTTAAAGTCTGTTTGGATGTGATTTGAAGGTTGTTAGAGTTGTGAATTGGTTGAAATCTTTTCTAAAAAGATGTAGTAGTACTTTGGTGGTGTTTTAGTTGGTTCTAAGTGCATTCTTGAGGGTTTGAACTAGTAGGATTTTGAATTAGAGGTTTGTTAAAAAGGAAGTTTTTGAGAGTATTGATAAGTCATTTCTGACTTGTTAGAGGTCCTAAGTTGATAAAAAATGAGGTGGAACTTGTATAATAAAATTTTTGTCTCTAAGTTGAGAATTTAATTGTTTTTGAGTTTATGCCTTGATGTAAACAATTGATTATTAGTTTAAGATAGGTTATACACTTTTGTTTAGGTCTAAAATAGTTTATAATCCAATATAGAAGTGTTAGAAGTTGGTAAAAATGTTTGGAATAGGTCATGGGGTGTTTAAGGGAGCTAGTTATGCAATTTAGGTGCTGCAAAATTGTACAACTAGGTTGGACAAGCAAGAGGAGCTCGCTCGGCGAGTTTAAAGGAGTTCTAGTAGTGGGTTCCAGCAGCTAGGCGAGCCAACTCGCTCAGCTTGGGGAGCTTGCTATTTGGCTCTCGTTGGGTGAGTGAAGGAGTTCGTTAGGCGAGTTGTTGAGGTGTTTGGTAAAGAGTTTCAAAGGCTGTTTGCTGGGCGAGCGGGTCTGTGTTCTTGGGTATTTTTGAATTATTTTCAATTATGTGTATGGTTTTAAAAGTAATAATAGTTTGTTGTATTATCTATGATAAGGTTTGAAATATATGTGTGAATGGAATGAGGTGTGAAAAAGTTCTAAGGAGGATTCTTAATGGTTGTATCAAGGTGTTGTTAGTATGAATGCAAGGAGCTCAGTCTTGGGGGTTATCCTAACACTTAATGATCATTCATTCTTAAGTAGAGAGGATTGATACATGTGGTGAGAGCATGAGATCTTAGTCTAGGTGCTTCCAATATAGTCTAAGACGCGGTACAAACTAACCTTGTGAGTGTGGTAGGATGAAACTCATTGGCAATGACTTTGCAAAATAGTAGAGGCCACCACAAGTGCACTTCCCACCATAGCTCAATGTTCATACCAAATACGGATAGTCTAGTCTAGGTCTTGACATGTTTAAGATGTTTGGATCGTTTTATATGAAATGTGACTCATGTGTGGAATATAATATATTATGATTTGTTTTGTTTCACTAGCTTACCCTTTTGTTTATGTTTTGTTGGTATGTTCTTGTGCTTGGTTGTCTTGGCTATGACCATCAAGTAAGTGTGAGTAGAGAGTAATGAGATGATTATGGAGCAGGTCTTAGATGGAGATGACCAGTAATTTATAATATACTTTTTTTTAATGATTCTTTAGTAGTTTTCGTTTTCTTTGGTTGTTTTGAAAACATCAAATCTTGTATATATAGTTTTAAGCTGAATAAATATGTATATGAAGTTTGATTTTAATTATGATTAAATGACTCTAATAGTTAGTTGATAACTGATATATTTTATTGATTATGTGATAATTTCTTTATAGTTTTAATATTATATATTTTGGAATGTTACATTTATAATTTTATTACAAGTAAATTTTATTTGTTTTATAAGAAATTTTATAATGAAAAATAATTAAGTTTAAACAAGGAGTTAAATTTAGAAAAATAATTAAGTTTAAACAATGAGTTAATTTAGAGAAAATAAAATTGATAAAATAATTATTTTAATTTAAAAAAATTATTTACATGATAAAATTGGAAAATAAATTTGGAACTGAACAAAAATTCTCTTTATAGGTTATAGATTTTGTTTTAATTTTAAAATTTAATTAAAATGAAAATATGAATATAAAATTACATTATAAATATTATACTTTTAAAATATAATTAAAAGTAAAATAAAAATATGAAATATGTATACCAAAATTGTTAAATTTTCACTATAGTTAACAATTTTAATATTGCAAAATGTGACATCCCAAAATATATAACAAGTATATATAATTAGAATGCATCAGATTATAATATATGAAAATAGTTGAGGGTATAAGATAACAGTATTAAGCATACAGTCACCCAAACATATGGTTGGGAATTTAAAGTTTTACAATTTACTACTAAGAGTGTATCAAAATACATAAATCTCTCAAAATAAAAGTTAGAAGTCTTTCAAAATAAAGAGATATCTAAAATAACAATTAGTAGAAGATCTAAGAAGTGGGGGTTGTGTCTTCTTCATTCTCCAATGCTTGCTCCAAGGGCACATCATCCGCTTCTGCTCACATCCAAGGATTTGGATGATCATCGCAAGGGGGAAGGCAAACACATATAACACACAAAATGCAAGGGTAAGCTAGGTTTCTATAAACAAACAAGGTAATTCAATCAATCTAATGTAATTAAGAACATTCATACAGAGCAAGCAAGTCATCATCAACATAGAAATCATCTTCATACAATGCACCAAAACAAGAATCCTATTATATTATGACTTCTAGACTCGTTCGGACTTAGAATGTATGTAGAGTTGGGGCGGGTTGTGCACTTGTGGTGGCCTCTACTGCCTTGCAAGGCCATTGCCAATGGGTTTCACCCTACCACACATAAGCGTAAGTCCGTTACCGCGCGATAGACCTGTAGTGGTAGTGCCTATAACTAGGACCTCCCACTACTCTCACCACACGCGTCAATCCTCTCTAAGTGAGAATGAAAGACCATTAGAGTTAGGGATAACCCCCATATGGAAGCCTCTACATTCATTCTAAACACTAAGTGATCCCACCTAGAGATCTTACTTTAATACTATTCAAATCACAATCCTCTTTGATTCATCAACATACCATACTTTCAAACCATAATTCACACACAATACATCATGCCCTCAATCATGTTGCAAAATCAAGCCATTTATATATAAACACACAAGGCACTCTTTCAATCCAACAACATCAATCAATCCATGGCATAAAGACACTCATATTTAGGTAAGGAAAACAACTCCGAAACTATCACTAACAGCTCCGGAAAGGTCCAAAACCACCAAAGGAACATCCAAAACGGACATCCGGGACCCCACAAACTATCAAAAACAAAAACAACAGCAGAAAAGGGTGCCCAACCCCCCTTTAGGGACGCCCAGTCCTCTTTAGGGGCGCCCAAGCGTGGCATCTGCAGTGAACTTCACGAATTTTCTGCAGATTTTGCAGAACTCACCCACTCTCATTTCGTTTTAGGCACTTCTAGGAATTTCTAAGACTCTTAACTTCATCTAGATGATGATTTAAACTGGTATCATCAATTCTAACACATCTTAAACAAATTCTCTAGTGATTTAGCATTAATCTACTCTTAAATTCTTCAATTCCATCAACTTATATACCCAAATCTAATTCTATCAGTTAAACACTGTTTTGACCACTTTTAAAACTTCTAACAAGTCACAATTGACTTGTCTAAATGGTCTTGAATGACCAAAACCACCTGGGATACCAATTTCTAAATATGCCTACCTCCGTTCCTCAAATTTCTTTTTAAAAATTAACCCCAACTAGCAAAATTTCAACTTCTACTACATATAACAGATTTCCTATACCTAAAAACCATGTGCAGAACCTCAATCAATATTCAATTACTCACATCTTCCAAGATCATACTTCTTTTCAACAGAATGTATACCTTTTTCCATTAAAACCCCAATTCAAACTCTAATTACAGCAACATGCATAACAAAGTTCTCACAAACATCATTCAATGGTTTTAAACAGAAAGCAATTTCATGCACAATCGAAATCCACTGAAATAAGAATGAAATCCCAGCTTCCTTTACCTTTGATTCCAACAGTCAAGTTCACAGGACAGCTAACAAGACCTCGCACCTTAAGAAATTCTACAAGTACTTAGAAATCACCATTTGGTGATGGAAAATGACTATTAGCACGAGATTGAAGCTAAAAATTATAGGGGAAACACACAAGTAGTTGCATGCAACAAATTTAGTTGTACACTTCCAACCCTAATTGACCTAGAAAAGGGGTTTTTCTTACCTGTTGAGAGAAACGAAAAAACGAACGGTAGAAATGTTGCTTGCAGCCTCAAGAACGCTTATGAGCTTCCTATTTAACAAATAGATGGGTAGATTATGAGATATGGTGGAAAGAAAAGCATTGAAGCAAGAAGATGAAGTTAGATTTTTGTCTTTGGAAAAACTGTCGTGGCAGAGAAAAATAAAAGGAGCTGAAATTGAAAGGACATGTTTTTAATAAAATTATATTTAGTCATCAAAGTTTGCCCAATGTTCTGTTACCATGTGTACACAATTATATTTTATTTTTCCAGGCCTTACACCAAATAATTAAAATTTACCTTAAATTTAATTTTTAAAGAATCTATAATAAAAACTTAAATAAAAAATCATAATGAAAGCTAATTAATTTAAAGAAATTTTTTTATCAAAGCATTTATTTAAAATTATTTTTAATTAGTTGATACAATAATGCATAATAATTTAACTCACTATAATATACAATACTACACTTGTGATTACTTAAAAGTCATTTCTAGAAAAATATATTTACCAAAAAAAACTTCTCAAATATTTTTGATTCTGAAACATGACATTTCTCAAATATAATTTCTAAAAATGGTATATATGGTAGCACCTTAAATAAAAAACAGTATTAAACATTTCACATTAAATAATTATCAAAAGCAAAGAAAGACAAATAAAAAAAGCCAAAATGAAAGAAATGATTTAGTTTTGTGTATCTTATACTAGTGTTTGTGAGTGGTAGGACATAACCATGAGAAGGTAGTAGTGGCATTCAATGAAAAAGAAAAAAAAAAAGGGGAAGAAGAGGGTGGAATGAGAGTATACACATAATCCAAGTCATTATGAATGGATGAAGATGACACCTCACTCAAGAATTAAATTAACAAGGAAGGAAGGAAGGAACTGAAAGAAACCCTCTCCTTTTTCTCTTCAACAAACCCCTTCTTCAACTCCAATCTCTTTATTTTTTTTTCTTTTTTTCTGTTGAACAAATTCACAAACACATACAGTGCTTCTTTCTTATTGCCATCCTGCTGTGGTTGATGAAATGGGGGACAAGCACCATCTCGACGACAGCAGCGATTTCACCTCCGAGGACGAAGGCACCGAGGATTACCGCCGCGGTGGCTACCACGCTATCCGAATCGGCGACACCTTCAACGCTGGTCGCTACGTCGTTCAGTCTAAGCTCGGTTGGGGCCATTTCTCCACTGTCTGGCTCGCTTGGGACATCAAACATTCTGTCTGTTCCTTTCTCTGTTTACTTTTTTATTTTTTATTTTTAAATCTTTTCCCGTGTTTGTTTTAATTTTATTCGTGGAGTGATTTTGTTTTTGCCTTTTTGAGTTCAGTTGCGTGTTAGTCTGGTTATTTTTTCTAGAATCTGTGAAAGAGATTATTGGCGTTTTGGCAGTGGTTGACACCAAATTCGGAGAGTTTTTCTTTTTTTTTTTGTGTTTTGGATTTTGTTGACTTGTTTTGTTTTGTTTTTTTTTTTTTTTTGTGTGTGGAGATCTGCAGAGGTATGTGGCTTTGAAGGTTCAGAAGAGTGCTCAGCACTACACCGAGGCGGCCATGGATGAGATAACGATTTTGCAACAGATTGCGGAGGGAGACCCTGACGATAAGAAATGTGTGGTGAAGCTTTTGGATCATTTCAAGCATTCTGGTCCCAATGGGCAGCATGTCTGCATGGTGTTTGAGTACCTTGGGGACAATCTTTTGACGCTTATTAAGTACTCTGATTACCGTGGGTTGCCTATCGCCATGGTTAAGGAAATTTGCTTTCATATTCTGGTTGGATTGGATTACTTGCACAAACAGCTTTCCATCATACATACTGACTTGAAGCCTGAAAACATTCTGCTTTTGTCGATGATTGATCCATCTAAGGATCCTAGGAAGTCTGGGGCGCAGCTTATTCTTCCTAATAGTAAGGACAAGATGGTGCTAGAGTCGTCAGGTGTGAAAGATACGAAGATGTTGAATGGGGATTTGGTTATGAATCACAAGAAGAAGATTAAGAGAAAAGCTAAACAAGCAGCCCATGGTTGTTTTGAGAAGGAAGTTTCTGAAGGAGTTGAGGGTAATCCTGAAACTTCTGGGGCTGTGGAGTCGTCTCCTAATGCGAGTTCTACAAGGGCTACCAGTTCTGCAGGAACTAGTAGGTTATCGGATGCTGATGGAACAAAGTTGAAAGAGCAGGGTAACAAAAGAGGAAGTCGATCAATGAGACAGAAGCTGCTGGCATCAGTTGATCTCAAGTGCAAGTTAGTGGACTTTGGTAATGCCTGCTGGACATATAAACAGTTTACTAATGATATCCAGACAAGACAGTATCGGTGCCCAGAGGTGATTCTTGGGTCAAAATATTCTACGTCTGCCGATCTTTGGTCCTTTGCTTGCATTTGTTTTGAACTTGCAACTGGAGATGTGTTATTTGATCCTCACAGTGGTGACAACTTTGATAGGGACGAGGTATGTGTATTTTGTTTACTTTTTTTACGTTCTACCTGATCATTCTAATGAGATTGCCATCCTTACCAGTTGTGGGAATCAATCTATGTATTTTTGGTTTGCATACCCTCTCCCCAAAAATAGAGGAAAGAAAGTATTTTCCACTATGTTTACACACAAACTTTGGGTGTTTGAAAACTGCAGACTAGATAAAACATATGCTAGTATGGTAAGATCTATTGAAGTCCGGCATTGTTCATGGAATGGGCTGTAGAAATTTTATGGTATTATTCATGTTGATAAACTTCACGAATCCTGTATTTTTGGTTTAGATATGTTTTTTGTTCTTTGTAAATATGGATAAATTTGGTTTTGGCCTTCCATTTTCTTCCTGCATTTGATTCTCATAAGTATTAAAATGATCCTTGTCACCAATTAGTACTAACATGATATGCATTTAATCTTGGCATGTTAGCAACCATTCTAAGGTGGCATACAATGTGTGTTGAATTCTGCTTTAACTGTGGTCACCCTTAGCTTGCCTTAATTGTGGCTTACCGGAGTTTGTTGTTGGTTTTAGAAAAGGGCTAACTAAAAAGGTTAAGTTAAGCGGTGTAATGTACAATCACCAGGATGGTGACTCTCAATGGATTGAAATCCTACATTGACTAGATATATGACCTGTGTAGTCCTTATAAATCATGAGTAGTCTTCACCTTACAAGTAACTTTTGTGAGGTTGATTTAGGCATTAACCCAAATCTTAAGATAATATCAAAACCTATTCTAGATCCACTATTAGGCCACTACATGCCACGCTTCATGCCCATAGCCTTAGGCATGAAAGGGGTGTGTTGGAAGGCCTGTTCACCTTAGTTGTGGCCTATTACAATTAGTTGTCAATGTCTCATAAATAGGAAATCTCGTGTCAATCAGAATTAACAAATGTGATTTGGGGGATGATAACCAAATTTAGCCGTATTTACGTGGAGTATATTTTACCCTTTCATGTTTCCAATTTCTTCATTCCTTGGTTGAAGGGATTAAATATGTTGACTTTTTCAAGTACAAATTGTTGAAGGTGTTCTGAATCCTAACACGAAATTACTTAATGTGGATGACCATACTTCACAGCTGAAGTTAATAAATCTGATATAAAGCTATCATCGAAACCATAAATAGGACCACTGACTGAAGTAATAAAACTCACGGAATGATTTTAACTATTTTTAAACCATCTTTTAAAACTACAATTATCCAAAATACAAAATTTTAACTCACGGAATGATACAGTTATAGCCCAAGTCAGCATCAAAACCTTTTTGTGGAGCTCAATGAGTGCAAGTGAAACAATTTATCTTAATTTTTGTGTAACATTCAGTATATCTTTGATTTTTAAAAGAAATTTCTTTATGCATCAATGCATGGAGCGTCCCATATCCTATGCACAATGTTAGCTTTGTACCTTTCCTTGTCCATATGGTAGTGGCTGTTGAGGGCCTGATGTGTATCTTCCAGCTCTCATATATCTGCTATTGGGATCACTAATCTTGGTGAGCCTTCAGTGGACATAAACTTACTAGCTCAATGAGCAGTCTTGGTAGATGATTTTTCTGTTTATATGTTAACTATATTCCAAGGTTTTTGTTTTGTCATAAACAAATATTTTATAAGAGTGGATAAGTTGTGCCTTGCCTTCTAAAATATAGAGAAACGTGAAAGGAAACAAATTTCACAACAAAGTTGCCCTGTTTTACTAGGCAATATAGATTAGGAATGTAAGCATTAGGAAGAAGGTTGGGGTAGTGCATTGCAGAACAGATGGTAGAATCTTGCCTTGGTTGGTTTGGGCATTTGTGGAGAGATTTGTAAAAGGAGATTGGATAGATGGAGGGTAGGCCGGGCCTTAGAAGTAGAGGAAGACTGGAAAACTACAGGCAAAAATAAAAAGGTAAGTCAATAATTTGCTTTTATATGTTTCGGTAAACAAATATTTTAGAGCTTACTGAATAAGTTCTTATCATAAGTTGGTTTTATTAAAGAGGAAATGGGGTTAGCCTTTTTCTTATGCAAGTTACATAAGCTATCGTGAAGAGCTTTCTAAAATATGCTGAAAATAACGTTTGGACGTATCAAGTGTTTGTATTATAAGATAAGCCCGGGTAAGTTGTAAATAAGCTAATTCTAAACACATCCATAAGTTATGATAGAATACGATGACATCATTTCGTACTTTTAGTCAACCCTAGGAAAAGGCCTGGCTAGTTTTTGTCATAATTATCTAGTCTTGTTGAATATTAGTAATAGAAAGTAAACACATTTGCAAACACCATGGGTTAAACATCAAATAAAACTCAAATCCAAATTCTAGCATCGAGGTACTTTAGCTCTTTCATATTCTTTTCATGTGTTTGGTTTGCCATTGAACACAAATGGACTAGAAAGGATATTTGAGGTAGACAATTCTTCACGATATCCTCTTGTAAGATGGAAGAAACAAACATTCTTTGGTCAATTCCACAATCAAGGTCAATCTTCTTCGATGCCAAGTGTTTCAACGTGTACAATCTATGGAAGGTCAATGTCTATGGATACTTGACTTAGTTGCCTCTAGTCATATTTTTGGCAATATCTCTTCATTCTTATTTATCGCTTCTCCAAAAGTTTCCCACCTTGTTAATGTAGCTAGTGGATCTAAAGTTACATATGAAGGAATTGGTCAAATTTATCTCCTTCCCTAAATCTTAATTTTGCATCATACATTCCACATTGTCATTATAATTTAGTCTCTTTAAGCCAATTAACTCACTCTATAAATTGTTATATAACCTTTGAGTCTTTTGTCATACATGAACATGGTATGGGTGTTTGATTGACAAAGGACATATTTATTATTTCAAAACAAGCCCACTTGTGTCTTGTTTTTCTATGCCGACCCCAAAGGTTTTGCATGATCTTCCAGGTCACCTGAGTCTAGCTAATGTTAGAAATGTGAATCATGTCAATTAGGAAAATATGTTAGCTCATGACTTCCAAAACAAATTGAAAATAGATTTAACTCATCTTTCTCTACCATTCACTCAAACATTTAGGGACCTAGCCATGTAACATCTTTTGGCTTTAAATATTTTGTAACTGTTATTGATGAATTCTCCCACTGTACTTGGGGTTTACTTTATGAAAGACAAACAAGAAATTTTAGCAATATTTATGGCTTTCTTTAATGAGATTAAGAGCCAATTTCAAATATTAATTAAGGTCTTCAAAAGTGACAATGCTAAAAAATATTTTTCTGTTCAACTTTCTTCCTTATCCCTTATAGGGTATTTTACATCTTGTCCTCACAGCACAACAAAATGACATTGCAAAGAGGAAGAATAGACATCTCATTTAGACATCATACTCCCTAATGTTAATATATATGTTCTTGTACATCATTGGGGAGATGCAATTCTCACTACTTGTTTTTTGATAAATAGAGTGTCTTCCTCTCTTGAAAATCAAATTCCCCACTCCATTATTTTTTGAAATGATCCCTTATTTTGTATCTCTTCTAAGTTATTTGGATGTACTTGTTTTGTTAATAATTGTGTTTTTTTGGGATATTCTTGACTTTGAAAAGGATAGAAATGCTACTCTCCAACTACCAGAAGATACTCTTATGTCACTTGGTAGGGGTGGGCAAACTATACTATTTTGTACTGAATTATAAAAGTTTATAGTTAATTATAAACTAGTTCAGAAAAACTGCACTGAACTAAAAAAATAATTCAGAGTAACTGAACTGAACTATTTTTAGTTCATAGTTCAAGTACAATTCAGTTAATTGTGTGAAATGAAGAACTCCTGTGCACTACAGATGAAATGAAGAATTAAACCGTGACAACTGGAGCAGATCCAACTCGTGCATCCCAGAATATAAGACGAGAATCATCACCTACACTACAGAACTCCTATGCACTACAATTCATAGTCACAAAAAACGAGAAAAATGATATGGAAATCAGCAAGTCAGTCCATTAATATTTGACTTATATTATATCAAAAACAAAGTTTGAAATTGAAATATTACTGATCGATTTTTTATCAACTTACAACTCAAGTCTCCCTTCAGTATAACAAACCGAATTTCATTAAGATAAATTCTATCACAACAAAATAAATTAAAAAAAAATTAAAATGACCAAAATTATTATTCCTGAAACAATAAGTAACTGGCAAACAAATACACTACTGCAAATACATACCACATGATAAGATATTTTACCAAACTTAAATCATACATAATTCAGATTTAGCTAAACAGAAACTGGCACAAGTATGATAAAAGCAAGAAAAAACTACCTTGATGGGCAAAATTGCACATCTTCAACAGTATCCGTATGACCCTGGTAGATGCCCCTTGGTCCAATAGTAGGGCTTTCTGTAGCTTTTGAATTATTTCCCCCACTTATAGAGATCTGTTTAACAGTGGGTGCTTCTTCAACAGCTAAAGTTGAAATATGATCATGAACACTCCATAAAACCACACATTTGTCCTTCCCTACCATGGTGGATTCAAACAAAATTAACAAAATCCAATGTCCATAAGCAGTAAATATTCAAGAAAGGGTAAGAAAAATACCATTTGCTTTATGCAGGGAGGAAATTAACAGATAAAGTTTATGTACTGGGGACTACCGACCGGTCCTAGTCAATGCCGGACGGAAGACCCCCGCTATCCGACGTTATCTGTTATAGACGAAGCCGACGGTAGAAAAAGGATCCCCCGAACGGGCCTGACGTCTAGCGCTCAAGCTTTGTGAAAATCTGCTTTCCGACATCTACCAACAGCTAAAGACTACCGGCCGGTTGCACAATGACCGGACGACCAGATACGAAATCCACCCGTAGAATGAGACTTAAGGAGGAGCACACGGTCGGCGTAACGACCGGACGGTCACGATCAACAAAAGATTAAGGTAAATATGGAAAGATTAGCATAATCCAGTGTTTTAGATGGTTGGGCCATAATTGGGCCTTAATTAAGGTAATCTTAATACCAGGCCCATGTCCACCACTATAAATACAAGTCAAAGGTCACAGGTAGGTGGATTCATTCATTGCATATTTAATACTGACTTAATATTCCCGATCGGGTGACAAAACTGACTTAAGCATCGGAGTGCCTTTAGCAGGTACCCTGCGGGAACACAGGAGCACAGGGGAGCACAGGAGAATCTGGACAGGAAATTGAGTTAGAAATTGTGTAGGTGATTTAGATCTCGGCCCTATACCGGAACAGTTTATATTGTAGGAGCAACATAAACAGCCCGACAAGATTATAGCCAATAATAAACATGTACTTGTGGTTTTATATTTGGTAACTGCAAATTTTAGGATAATTTTTTTTTTCTCAGATTCCAAAAACCTAATGCTAGGGAAAGAAATTTACACCAGTGCAAAATAAACATCTTTTATGGTGAGAAGGCAATGAAAAAGACTCCAACCTCCAGAAAGTACAAAGGGTTCAGATGGGCACATAGCCAAAGCAACAAGAGTAATGTAAAAAATAAGACAATTGTTCCAAGCTTTTAAGAAAATAAAGGAATGTACAATCAGATTTTATACTAAAAGATTAATAAGCAGCTGAATTTCATGAGAACAACAAACAAAGGAGGGTGGCCACTATGTATGGTAATTGTGGTGTAAGGAAATAAGTTTGAATGCATGAGAGCATGGTCTGTCTGACACTAGAGTCATCACTTTACCAGCAGGAGTTGGATTTTCATATTCAAACACTTCTTCAGACTACTCAAACACTGGAGACAAGAGCACAGTAATGGACTCTTACACTTTTCTTGTAAAGTGGCTTCACAGATTTCCACACTACAAATCTCGAGACTTGTTCATCACCGGAGAAAGCTATGCTGGACATTATGTCCCTCAGCTAGCTCACACTATTCTCACTAACAATAAGCTTACAAATCTTATAGTTATTAACCTCAAAGGGATTGTGCTGAGTGAGTCAACTTTTGTTGTATATATTTTTGCGTTTTGACCAAGAAGATCATTCCATAACTCATTGATGAACTTGATCGATAACATGCTACAAACTATGAAATCATATCAAATGCTTGTTTTGGAATTGTTGATGCAGATTGGGAATGGTTGGATAAATGCTAATATATGTGCAAAGGGAATGTATGACTATTTATGGACACATGCTTTGAACTCAGATGAAACACATCAAGGAATTGAAAGGCATTGTGACTTTGAGAGTAGGAACATGACAAGTGAATGCAACCAATACCAAATAAAGGGGATAATTAGATTAGAGTGATTTTTGTATAAGTTCCATGGCTTTTCCTCTCCTATGTATTGTTGTTCAGTAAGGAAAGTGCAAGCTTCACTTTACCAGTTAATGAAGCAGTCCGAGATTTATTAATCACACACAAAACATCTCCAAAGTTTAGATAAAACGTAGAATACTACTGTCTGAATCCCAACTTATCATTCACAAAACATCTCAAAAGTTTAGATTTTTATGTCCCGCATTTCCTACCCGATTTGAAGACAACAGATGAATTTGCATATTCCATTTATAGAAATTGAAAAGAGTCCACACAGAGAACGAAGCTTGAGAAATTGAACCTATTTCAAGTTGCAGAATCCTTCATAAATGGCAAGAAAGTAGTCAAACGCCTTGACAAGTGAAAGCAGTGAAGATTTCTCGTCTCCATTCACAATTTCTACACAATCCCATTTCACCTGTCAATATTCAAGTTAAAAAAACAAAAACCCAAAGCAAAGAAAGAAAAAGGAACTGAAATTCCCCAAGTACCCTGGTTCCCAAGAACATGCAGAGGAACCATGGTGTCACCAGGGTGAGCCAGTTTGACCAAAGCCCACGTGAGCAATTCCTTGTTGGGGGAGTCCATCTTCACCCCACCACCACCTTTCGGCCACCAGAGCCTTCATGGGAGGGTTCTCCGGTAGGAGCTGTTTGAGGCATTTTTGACGTTGATCATGGCGGCGAGTGCCGGCAGCGAAGCAGCGAACCTTCGACGGCGGCAGCCTTCAGCCTTCAACTACGACAGCCTTCAACAGCGGCAGTCTTCAACGGCGACAGCCTTCAATGGTGGCAACCTTCAATGGTGGCAGCCTTCAACGGCGACAGCCTTCAACGGCGACAAGCGAGTGAGCTTTGACGACGGGGATGTAACCAAGCAGAAAGCAAAGGAGGCCTTAATTGAGAAAACAAATAGAAAACCTAAACTGCAAACTGTAGTTAACTGTACTAGATATAAAATAAGTTTAGTATTTTTAAACTGAACTATTAATCAGTTTAATCAGTTTTTAGTAAAACTTAATTTAGTTTTTTTAAGTATAAAATAGTTCAGATAAACTATAGTTTAAGTTTTTTAAGTTAACTCTGCCCAGCTCTATCACTTGGTGTTACCTTATTAAGGACACACCTTTTTCTTGTCATGGAAGCTCCTATGTCCAATACGTTCTACTTGTTCCAAACTTTTGTTCTTTAGTGATTTTGGCCTCTTTTGCCTCCAACCCAAATGAAAACTAGTCAAACATTGTTCCACCACTTTTCCTTACATACAAACTCAAGTCACAACCGCTCCCACTTTCCTTAAGTTTCTTATGATTCAGTTCCTCCTCCAACATCATCCCTTGCCGTGGATCCTTCTCCATCAATACTATTGCATGACTCCACTTCAAATTGGTCTATTGCTCGTAAAGGATGTATTTGGTCTACTTGTAATCTATATCCTATTTATAATTTGAGTTATCGTCATTTGTCTTCATTTTATTTTTTTTTGTTTTTCTTTGTCTGCCATAGTTGTTCCTAAAACTATTAAATGAGGCACTTGATAATCATGGATGATGACAAGCCATGATTGATGGAACATGGGGTCTCTCGTAAGCAACGACACATGGAAGGTTGTGCCTTTTCCATCTAGAAAGAAGATTGCTGAGTTTAAATA
Source organism: Vigna radiata var. radiata (assembly GCF_000741045.1). NCBI lineage: Eukaryota > Viridiplantae > Streptophyta > Magnoliopsida > Fabales > Fabaceae > Vigna > Vigna radiata. The sequence goes on from NC_028358.1 coordinate 13,616,022, forward strand.
GGTCTTTGTTGTTAAAGTTGGATCTAGTGGTATAGTTGGTTGCTTTGAAAATTGGTTGGTGGCTAAATGATATATACAAATTGATGGGCTTGACTACTTTAGACTTTCTCTCCAGTGGCCAAAATCACCACAAGTTGGCTTTTTCTTGCAACAGTCACTATTTACCTCTTCACCAGCTTGATGTTAAAAATGGTTTCCTCCATTGTCACCTTGAAGAGGAAATTTACGTAGAACAACCTTTTGGATTTGTTGTTCAGAGGGAGTTTGGTTGAGTGTGTAAATCATGCTGCTGTCTCATGGTCTGAAACATTCTCCTCGAGTTCAGTCGGGTAACTCCAGTCATCTTATGTAGGCTTTTGGAGGTAGATAATTCTGTTTTCTGTTGTCATACTTCTTAGTAAGTGTGCTTATTTAATGATTTATGTTGATGATATAGTTACAAAAAATTATAGGATCTCTCAAATAGAGGTGCATTTATTCAGCCATTTCCAGACCACATATTTTGGTTTTCTAAATTATTTTCTGGTACACGAGTGGCTTAATTAGGGGAAATTGTTGTTATTTCAGAAAGAAAATATGCTCTTGATATTCTAGGAGAGATAGGGTTGAAAAATTGCTAGCCTATTAATAATCCCTCGGATGTAAATCAAATGTTGATGGTGGACCAAGGTGAAACATTTTCAAATTTAGTAAAAGATAGGAGGCTGGTGGAAAAACTCATTTATCTCAATATTATAAGACTTGATATTTCTTATGTTGTGCGAGTTAGTCAATTCATGTAGAATCCTCATATCGATTATTGGAATGTTGTAATATGCATTCTTAGATTTATCAAAAAGCTGCAGGACAAGAATTGTTGTGTGAGGACAAAGAAAATGCTCAAATTATAAGGTGTTTTCGTGCAGATTAGGTTTTTTCCATTGATAGAAGATTCATCACGGGATACTATATTTTCATTGGAGAGAATACTGTATCCTGAAAGAGAAAGAATCAAAACATTGCTGCTAGGAACTAGTGCAGAATTTGAATATAGATTTATGGCTTTGGCCCCTTGTAAACTTGTGTGAATCAAACAACCCCTTCAAGAGTTGAAATTTTGTGACGTTGAGCAAATGAAGTACGTGAGGTCTATTGGAGATGTCACATTGACTAAATCTATGACCAAATTATAATATATAGATGGATGCGAATCTCACCTTACTAAGTTGGTTTTGTAGGATTGAACTACACATAAAGTCAACATTTTAAATACGCTATCACTAGATACATTCAAAGTAAATCCTAGCCAAGTATGTTTACCTAACGTGCCACCCACTACGAGAGTTCTTCCCTAGTCCCACTCTAGAGATGTCCAGTCCTCGACACGAGGGAATGATATGGAGATCTCACATCGATGAGCAATACCGTCAAATTTACATTATATAAGTGATTGTAATCTTCATCTTACCAAACTAGCTTTGTGAGGTCAAGTTAAGTTTAAATTTAACTTCCTCAAGAACAGTACTAGTATTTGTGTTGCTAGTTTTGCGCATCATTGTACCCCATTGTCACACTGGTGTTAGAATAAGTTGTCTTAAACAAAATTTATTGAAAAGTTGTGTGGATTGTACTGTACCTAGTTATATAAATGTTTTCTTATTCTCTTATGTTCCCTGTTTCTGAAATCTCCAAAGCTATTATAAATATGAGATCCCAAGTGAGGGAAAACCATCCTCTGAAATTCATTCTCTATTCTTTTGTATTTTTCTCATGTATTGGATTGTGGAGAAAGAAAAATATAAATGGAGCAATGCATGATATTGCGTATTCATTGGAGAGAATATTTTGTCATGGAAGAGCATGAAATAAAGTGCTGTTACTAGATCTAGTGCAAAAGTTGAATATAGATTTATTGCTTTGGCCACTTGAAAACGTGTGTGGATTAAACAATTCTTTCTAGAGTTGAAATTATTTGAAGTTGATGAGATGAAGTTGTATTGTGATAATAAGGCAACCCTTTATATTGCTTCCATTCTTGTGTTTTGTGTAAAAAAGACCAAATACATAGAGATCGAATGCCATTTCATCTTGGAGAAGCTGCTGTCCAATGAACTATGTACTGGATTTATCAGCTCTAATAACCAACTTGTAGCCATTCTTACTAATTTCTGAGAGGGCCTAAAATTCAATTTCCAAGCTTGATGCGTACAATTTATCTGATTTAGCTTGAGGGGAAGTGTTAAGACTATGTTTGTTATAATAGTGTACAACTTACATAAAACTGTTTTGTGGTGTACCTATCATTAGGTTAAGGAACATAGACTGCAAACTTTCTCTTTGAGACATAGTTGTACTCACCTTTTTATATATGTACACATACACATATATACACATACCTATCTTTACGGTGCATTTTGAAAATTAATCCATGATGTGGATTACATTTAGTCATGATGTGTATCTGGAATAAGCATAAAATGAGGTAGATATGCATTGAGTTTATGACAAGCATTTCTAGTAACATAATCTTTCCTAACCAGAAATTTGTGTGCTTTCTGTTTGTTGACGTGAACTAGACATTAGGTGAAGTTAAATCTAGGAGGTCACATTCCCATGTAAAACCATCAAGGTCTCTCTCAATAGGACTAACCTCATCAACAATTAATTTTTCGTATGAAATTTCAAAGCATTGGAATAAACCCTGCACGAGAACAAAAGCAATATACAAAACTCATCCTTTCAGAGAGGAGAGCTTGGCCCAAGCATTTGTATGATAATTGCTTGTACGCTGTAAAACTCCTGTGTCCCCTTCCTACAATATCTAGGGATTTGCTTTAGATCAAGATAAAGTAAGTTGTTTGGTGAAGACACATGAATGTTTTTATTTTATTTTTAACTAACATGCCCCTAATGTATAAGATATTTGCGCTTTAAGCTTGGAAAATACACAAACTAGCGAGGAATAGAGCTTAGCCCCGTGGGTTGTGGCACCATATCCCTTCTGTATATTGTCTAAATAGATTTAACTTTTTTAGCCTAAATAATCGTTTTTATGCAAAAATTCTATAAAAAGAATATATTGTTCGGCGAATTAATTGATTCAGGCAGATTTTGTTTCTGTTGGTGAAACAGTTTAGTTTGCGTGCTGTTTACTTATGCAACTTCTTGGATGTTCTTATTCTTTCCAAGGACGACATAGTAATTTACTTTGTTTGGGAGTGATTGGTTAAATCTCTATATTATGTTAAGTTATTTTCAGTGCTGCTGACACGTTTTGAAATAATTTTTACTTGTATGTGCCCTCCAGTTTTGATGTTTAATATTTTTATTTTATCTCAGGACCACTTAGCATTAATGATGGAACTTCTTGGAACGATGCCACGTAAGGTAACAATATTGTTCTATCCATTTCTTGGGTCTTAACCGTTATGGTTCATTGTTTCATGATTAACTTGAGTGTGCGAATTATAATTCCCAGATAGCACTAGGGGGGCGTTATTCCCGTGATTTCTTTAATAGATATGGTGATTTAAGGCACATCCGGCGATTGCGATTCTGGCCCTTGAATAAAGTCCTCATGGAGAAGTACGATTTCAGTGAGAAAGATGCAAATGATTTGACGGACTTTTTGGTTCCTATTCTTAATTTTGTTCCCGAAAAGCGGCCTACAGCTGGTCAGTGTCTTCTGCATCCTTGGATCAATGGAGCTCCACGTCTTTTGGAGCCATCCGTGTCTTCTAATCACAACCCAGCTGCTGAAACTGCTGTTTTGGATCAGAAGAAAAGGGAAAAAGATGAGAGGGAGGCCATGGAGGCAGGAATGGGAAATATTGTTATCAATTCAGATTCTAAATCACTGATGCAATCACCATCAAAGAAAGCTTTCCAATCCACCCAGCAGTAGTTTATCTGGCAAGAGCTCTTTCCCGTGTGGCTGTTTCTATGTTCTAAGCGTGCCCCTGGATCATTTGTCTCAATTATTGGTGCCCATGGGAATTGTTTTTGGGGCATGTTTATTTCCTGGGTTTTCCTGAACTTCTGATTTGGATGGGGTCGGAGATGTTTGAAGCCAGGTGCCAGCTAAAATCCTTTCAAGTCTTTCACATTGCATTCGAGAGCTCTCACTACTAAGAATACTGCAATCATATACCCCCTGCCTTGTTTCTCATGCCTATAATAGGTCATAGATGAGCCTCTGTCAACTGGTTCCATTGATTTGTTTGTGAACGTTGTTCATTATCATGTGCTCTTGTGCTTAATGATATTCTTGATATTAAAACAATATGTAGACATTTTCAGGAATTTCATTAACTAATTTTTAATTTTATAGTAACAGGAATGTCGAAAGTCAAGGAGTAAACAGTTTCATTAAAATCAAGAATAGATTTGGTTCTTGTATTTTATTGTTTTTTGATGAATGGGAAGGGGAATTAGTCTCGTACAGAGGTTACGGTCTGTCACAGAATCTAGTAATGAAGGAGTGCAGAGTCTTGCAAGGATTGGAATTGATTTAAGTAAATTTTGTTGCTATCTGATTCTCCCATTTAAATCAACCATTATAATTTGGTTTTCGATACAGTAACTTTAAAATTGCAGTAGAGAGACCAAATCCTGTCGAAGGATAAATTATGTAAAACTCTTGTTAGTTGGGTCAGCAAAACATCATGGTCGTAATCGTACTTGGAAATAAAAACCAATCACGAAAAAACCCAAATTCGGGTGGATGCATTTTAGTTTGTTTATGGGAAGTGTTTTTTTTAACAATTATATGTCATTTATATCTGGTTTTAATTTAATTTCTATCTCTATTGTACACATTTTAAAAGAAATACACCTGCGATTAAAAGGGACAGTTTTTTTTGTTGTTGCTGTCCATGTGCTTGCAAATTTTTTTTCTAATTCATCTGATTCCCTAAAGATGAAGCGGGGAGAAATTAAATTAATAGTAATTCGAAATGATTAGAGGGAAAAAAATGGAAAAAAAAAAGATGAAACAATATTGTAATGTATATGAATACCATTATTGGAGCTAAAAGATAAATATTACTAAAGTCAAACTCGACATGAATGACAAGCTGACAGACGTCTTTTAATTTGTTTACTCTGAGATGTGTTTCTTTTATTAATTAGCGTTCATTTATTCTTAAACCTTCGGCTAAACATAAACTCAACCATCATCATTCAACGTTCAATCATTGTCTAAGAATTTTGTTTATGGCTCGCGGTTTCTTTCTGAAGTTAAACACATTATTCAAAGGATCCAATGATGAGGTGAGGTTAAGTGCCTCTTATCACTTACCAAGAGGAACCGACTGACGTCATAATTCAAAACCGACATCTTACTTACAAAACCATTTTCCAATATATAATAGTAATAAAATTTCCCTCACATCCAAACAAAATTTTGAAGGGGTACAAAATAAAGCAAATTTTCATAAAAAGACAAAATTAAATATCATCATTATATAGCAAAACAAGTAGGCCGAGAGACACTAGTCAGTCCAGAACGTGGTCACGTGATGTTCTTTGACGATGACAACTCTGTAGGCAGTACCCGACAACATTCCAACGATGCAAACTCCGTATTCAATTTCCACACTCTTCACACCAAAATCTACTTCATTCAATTCAAAGAATCATCTCCAAGAAATAAAACTTTTATTATTAAAACATTCCTAAAATATTTTTTCATATATTTAATTTTTTTATATTCATTTTGATATTATTTTTTTACATTTTATTTTCTTTTTTTCAAAAAATACAAAACTTTATATTTTTATGATATTTTATCTTTATATTCTATATTATATAAATGTAAAATTGTATACCATTGTTTTAAAACATCCACACATATTTATGAACAAAATCCGTGACAACGACAACGATATTTATTTGTCATTCATTCTTGCTCATATTTATTTTCCTTAAGACCCTAACACACAATGTATTTGCATACCACATGAAGAAATTATGAACCTCAACAAATTTGGTCCACCAGATATGGCTACAAATTGAAGACATAAATTCCAACTTGGTGTTCTGATTTATATATTAATATTCCAATAAGTCTTAAAGCATGTTGGGTATATACTAATAATGATCCACTCAATTTTATACGAGAATATCTGAAGAAGTATCTTCATCTTTAGAACATCCAAACATATAAAACAAAATGATATAATTTCCATTGTTTCTTTTTTCTTTACACAAATTTAAGAAATCTGAAACCACTGTGATATAGGTGTTAGCGAGGAGCTAACACTCATCCACAAATTTATTCTCACAAGCCTTATTTATTATTGACACTGATGTTCATGGTGGTCAACTAGGCATTGACCAACATTTGTTAGTGCCATATTGTTCTTCACACTTCATTTTCATTCACACCAAATTCGATTTTTCTATTTTTCATGCAGTCTAAGATAATATAAGATATATCACTGGCTGGAACAGAATCCCAAGAATCCCATGAACTCATGGTTGTTTATCATTTCAATGCTGTTCTCAATGCCAACAACACCTGAAAGAAAAAAGAAAAAATGTCACAATCAGAAACTTCCGTGTATTAACTACATTAAGAACAAAAAATTGTTATCTTTACCCATTGTGAGAGCACTAGCAAAAATGACACCAGAGAGGATGAATACAATGATTGATGCTCTTCCAAGAAATGCAACAATTCTTCTCACAAAAAACTGGCCCCAGAAGCCAGCCAAAATAGAAACTGAGGTGAGGTATAATGCTGCAAATAAAATACAAAGAAAAAGACTAAAGTTATTATATTAATGTAACTAGTAACAAGATAATAACATCATCAGAAACTAAGAAAAAGGATTAATGGCTGAAGAGTTAATGTAAATTACCATAAGGAATGGGAAACCTCTTGAGCAAGTAGAATTCAACCACAGACAGAGATGAGGAAAACATCATCACAAATGTTGCTGTTGCACTGGCAACCTACAAGATATGATCAAATCAAACACCTTGAATTGTGATCCAAATTTAACTGTTTTAGCTCAATCAAAAGGGCATTTGTATCTCTCTACCTGAGGAATGACACCAATCTCTAGAAGAAGAGGGCCCAGAACAAATCCACCTCCAGAACCAAGTAGGCCTCCAACAACTCCTCCTACAATGCCACATAATGCACAGAATGCAAGGTTCACAGCAGTCCATTCTATAGAAGCTCCACAGATGCATTCAGAGTTCCCTGTGCTCATCCTCCTTTTGTGCTCCTTGTACAACTTCACTGCTTCATAGCCAAACACCAACAGTGTAATTGGAAACTGCAAGACAATGAGAGAATAACAAGTGCTAGAGAATTAGTCCAATTACATAATAAGTTGAGTTTATGTGTTTATATGTTCTATAATCTAACCTGCAAGCCAAAAAGCACCCAATACCATATACTGCAGGTCTCCACATCATTCTGCAGACCAAAAATAGATATTACGTTGAACACATTTTAATGGAAATGTGAGCGATAAAGAGAAGAAAAATGAAGGAAAATGGGATGGGACACTTGCCTTGATGATTTGAACTAGTAGGAAACCAGCCCACACCAGAACCAGTACCAGAATCCTCTTCCACCTAAGGTTCAGACATAAAATTTCCTGAACATTTTCATGAGACAAAAAACAGTCAAGCATCTCAAATTTGCCTATTCATTTCTGATAAAGCAAAATGAGTAATCTGTGAAATGTGCTATGCGTTTGCATACCAAAGTTGACTTCTCTTCTCTAGGAATCAAAGGCTCACATTTTGTATCGATTGTAACTGGCATAAACAAAGACAACACTCATTCAGTCAGACAATCAATAGTATGCTTAAAATATTGAAATGCTTAAGGAATACAAAGTTTTCTGTACTATTTACTTTTTTCATTTTATACGAAAATATATACTGTGAAAGTGTACATGCCTGTCTTATCTTCATCGTGGGAATTAATCAGAGTCGCTCGTTGCTTGGTCTTTTCTCTCTGCATGATAGCAAACAAAAATTAAACAGGGAAAGTTAATAAATGAGTTTTCCCAAAAAGTAAAGTAAAAGAATTAAATTTCATAGCCTCAAATCATGAAAAATGACCTTGTAAATAGTCTCTTCCCTCCACATCCCGATTCCTTTGAAGAAAGACCTTGAAGAAGTTCCTGCAGAAAGATTAAAATCCATATAAATGAGACAAAAAGACACTCTTCTATGACTGTGGCCTAAAACTGATTCGTTCAATGAAAAAGATTGGTTTGTACGGCACACCTATGAATAGAATGATGATAAGAACAGTAATAAGCCAGTAAGGGAAGACAACACTGAGAGCAACACCAACTGTGATTCCAAGCATGAGCATAGGCTGAAACAGAAGCGCCAGATCATAGTCTAATATGGGCACCTCTTTCGTTGGATGAGGCACTCTCACATTGAACCAAACCGACGATGCTGATGCCCCCATAATCATACCTTAACATTTACAACAAACAAATCAGCCACACCAAAACCAGATTTTTAAACACCAACCACATGTTCTGAGAAATCAAATCTAGAAAGTAACACGACAGAGAGAAAGTGTTAACTGTGTACATTTAGAAAGAGCAGCAGCAGATTTAGTATCAAAGCCAAGAAGCAGATTTAACATAGGAACGAAAATGCCTCCTCCTCCAACCCCGCCAACGGTTCCACATGCTGATCCAACAAACCCAATAACCGTCGCCAACACAAGTCTCCAACTTGGCTGCAAATCCTACAAACAGAAAAACACAACACAATCGACAATGATTATCAAATAAAAAAAACCATCTTTCGAAGTATCAAGAATAATTAACAGTAGAAAAAGAAAGCAAGTAACTTTTCATGATAACAGCAAAACAACAAATTACCACTTCTGTTTTTCAGTTACTTAATAATTTTGTAAAGTATGTAATAAATTACTCATGTTTTAGTAAGACATATATCTTGTTCCTTACACAGTCTTCCTAAGTTGAACATCTCAGTACATACTAAATAAGACAGCACAAGTCATATACCATGTTGATACGCATTAACTCTTTTGTTCATGAATCACATACTGAGAAAAAGAAAGTGCTTACAGGCCAAACTCGAAGAGTTCCAGACAAACTGGAGGCTAGGAAAGGTGAACTTTGACCATGATGAAAATGGTTGGTGAGAAAAAGCGCAGACAGAACAGCACAAGAGAAAGCAGATACGAGATAAGCTATGAAGCCTCGTGAAGACATCAGCATGATGATGAACACAAGATGGAACGATAATGATTAATGAAAGTTGTACTGTGTTTATGTTGTGTGTTGTTTTTGTTGTGCTCCACATCAAACATATATAAGTGGAGGAAACAGTAGCAAATTTATAACTGAACTGCTTCTACTTGGCACACGTGGCACCCTGTTACTGGAGGGTGGTTCACACTATCACTTTTGTCTCAATCTCTGATTGATTGATTACTTTTTTTTTTCCTTTCCATTTTTATCAAGATTTGCTGTAAAACAGAATATCCTCTTAAGTGTGAGGGAGGAATCATATCATAATTCATGAGACATGCATTGGTTGGTAAAAAGGGAAATTTTTTGTTTTTAAAAAAATCTCCATATTTTTTTTTTCTTTTGATATACCTTTTGAGAAAATAAAACTTATAAATTATATTTGTTAAGAATGATTATTTGGGTAATATTTCAAAAGTTCATGATTGAAAAAATATTTTTTAGTTTGATTTGTGTTCTAAAATCATAACATTCTTAAATCATGTTTTCCATAACTGATTTTCAGAAAAGTTTTTGGGATAAGTATATTATGGAGAAATGCAAGCATATCTTTTTTATTATTAAATGACAAATATTATCAAATTTACATTAAATTATATATATATATATATATATATATATATATATATATATATATATAAAATAAGCAATTAAAATACAATCTCTATTAATTATGATAATAAGGGTGGGATAGAGAAAAAATATCTATACAGAAAATAACAGTTACATTCTTTTATTATATTGTTTTAAAAATTTATTATTTAAATAAAAAAATAAAAAAATACAGATGCAAGTATATATGTCTAATTTTTTATAATTATAATCTAATTTAATATTATAATAATTATTAAATCAATGTATCATTAAATTCACATACAAATTATAGAAAATATACGTGAAATAGTTACCTTTTATTAAGTTTTATAATTTTTTTTATTCTAGTATAACTAATATATAATGTGAGTAATCATCAAATCAATAAAATTAACTATGTTTATATTATAATAAGTAAAAACAGTAACGTACAAAAAACATTTAGATAATCTAATCTCTAATCATTATATTCATAAGAAAAGGTTAAAAAAAACATTTTACACTCAATAACAATTACAAAATCCAATTACTTTTATATATATATATATATATATATATGTAATTATAAATATAAATTTATTATTACTATTATATATAAATATGTACAGTTAAGTTAATTACCTATATTTTCCAATATTATCTACCATCCAAAAGTAGTTTAGTTACTTTTAAAAGTCATTATTCTTCAAATTTGTGATTACCAGAACCATGTTTATTGATATTAAGATATTTCTCCACTCTGCAGTTCATTAGGTGAAATATTTGATTCTCTTAGAATTAATTTCCCTAATTATACTCATACCACCTTTTTCAAAAGTTTTATTTCTTTCTAATTAAACAAATTGAAACCATATTTTTTAATATATAGTCTTCATGGCAAAATCACCTTTTGCCTCTATGAGAGTGAGTGGGAAGAATTATGTACAAAAGAACTTTGTATGAAATGATTGATGAGGAGAAATAATTGGACAAAAACTTCAAGTGGAGTTTATTTGTTTTTTTTTGTAAGCATTTATTTTAAATTACCAAATCTAATTAAGAGCAGAACAAATCTTTAAATACAGAAATGTGTGCTTATGCAGACCTCAGTTGAATTTTATAATTTTTAGTTTTTAAGACAAATAGAAAATAGAGTACAAAGTATACTAATATTTGATAAAATCTACAATAATAATAATAATAATAATAATAATAATAATAATAATAATAATAATAATAATAATAATAATAATAATTTAACCTTATAGCAAATATTTTATTAAAAAATACAAAATGAAATACAACCTCTAGGTAACAACCCTTACTCCAATCATGAAGTTCCAATGATTTAATTAGCAAATTTCGTCTTCACTAAAGACTTTGCCCAAAATTTAAATTTTAATGAATTCTAATTTTAAAATCTTTTAAAAAATTTAATTTTTAAAATGTTTATTTTATAAAATGTCACGTATAATGGTATGTGCAAACCATATTTCATAAACTGTCCACATCAACATCACAAGTCATAAAAAACTTACTCCCATTTACGGATGGCAACGGGTCGGGTTCGGGTCGGATAGTGTGATACCCGAACCCGACCCGCATGTAAAAAAATGTACCCGTACCCGCCCCGCTACCCGCCGGATACCCGTATAAAAAAAATCCGCGGATTTTTTTCAACCCACGGATACCCGTTGGATACCCGCAAATATTATTAAAAAATTAATTTATGTTTTTAAAAAAATATTTTAGCTTTCCATGAAGGAAATATGAAACATCAGCCGTCCAAAAGGTTTTGGGCTTTTCCTATTCCAACATCATAAAACAATCTTCCATTAATTAGTATTGAAAATGAAAGAAAAGTCATTATTATTGGAACCATTTTTCGATCATAAAAAAATATTCCATTAATTAGTATTGA
>NC_028358.1:13627795-13630024 GCF_000741045.1 Vigna radiata var. radiata
ATCTTCCATTAATTAGTATTGAAAATGAAAGAAAAGTCATTATTACTGGAACCATTTTTCGATCATCAAAAAATCTTTCATTAATTAGTATTGAAAATGAAAGAAGACCTTCAGTTTCTTAAACCTAATATGGAATAAATATGTAATTTTATTTTTTTAACGGGTAAAGGGTACCCGCGGGCACGGATAGTGTGATACCCGAACCCGACCCGTTAACAAGCGGGTATTAAAATACCCGCTACCCGCTACCCGCGGGTAAAAGATACCCGAGGGTACTAAATACCCATAGCGGATTTTATCCGCGGATACCCGCGGGCACAAATTTTTTTACCATCCCTACTCCCGTTAAGTCAATTTAACTGCAAGATCCAATTGAGTCAATTTTTCAAAAGGACCAAATTAACAAAACCTATAAAACGGGATCTAATTGAGAAAACTCCACATAAAGAGAGACTTTCGAAAGAATTTAACCATAATCCCATGTTAAAATAGAAGAAAAAAATTCTCTTGTATTAATATTTTCAAACTGGTTTGTTTATGGATAATGTGGAAGAGATGTTAAATTCTAAAATTGAAATTATTATTCAATTACCAAATTCTTCTAAACCTTTTAAACTTAATTCTAAAATTCAAATTATTATTTTTTTCATTAAATATAATATGACTTATGAATAGGGATGACAACGGGTTGGGTCAGACACGGATAGTGCCTATCGCAACCCAACCCGACAAAAAAAAAATTCATCCGTTACCCACACAGATATCCGCTTAAAAAATATCTGCAGATATTTTAAAACTCGCGGTATGTGCAGATACCCTCAAATATTTTAAAAAAAATATTTTTGTAAATTATTAAAATAAAATTTAAATAGAATTACAAAAAAATATAGGTTTAATACCTACTTTGGTCCCTCCTTTGGGAGGGTTTGTTCAAAGTGGTCCTCCCTTTTTTAAAAAGTTCACTATAGTCCTAGATTTCGCAAAAACTGTTCAAAGTGGCCCTTTTTGGTTACGACATTAACTTGACTAACGACAGAGCTGCCAGGTGTGTAATATGTGATGATGTGGCATTGTTTTGTCTTTTAAAAAAAATAAATAATTGTGAAATGTAATTAAAAAATGAATTAGGGATACTTTTTGGTGTGTAATTAAGTAAATCATCATGTTACAGTACTGATTCATGGTTATTGTTCCAAATTTTAAAAGCAATGGTTAGGGTTTCTGGTTATTTTCTCCAGAGTTTTTGAAAGTTAAAAGGCTAGGGTTTGGAATGGCTTCTTCACAAAGTGGCTGTTCTTGTTTGAAGACAACAGGCAAAGGAGCTTCGCATTCATCACAGGGTGGTGTTTCGAGGGGTGTTGGGATAACCCCTATGTGCTTCTCATGATGAATGACTAGGTTGTATCGAGGTGTAGAAAACGAATATGGTGGAGTGATGCTGCGATTTGAGTTTTTGCAGATTAGGGGTTTTTTTATTTGGGATTTTAGGGTTTTTTGTACAGTTTGTGTGATTTTTTTGATTTGGGATTTTAGGGTTTTCTGTACAGTTTGTGTGATTGAGGTTGAGGAAAAAGGAAATTGAGATTGAATGAAGGTTTTTCTCGTACTTGGAGATTGCGAGGAAAAAAGAATTCTCCTCTTTTTTATGCTGCTGCAAACATCCTAAGAGGCTTTCACTATTTAAGAATAAAGACATCCATTAAACAAAGAAGTCTCACATGTATCATCTAAAGTATCAGCAACCAAGGAAAATTGAAGTACAAAACCAGTCTTCAGCTAGTCATGAAAACTTTAATAAAGCTTTTAGGTCTGTGACAGCTTCTTCAATGGCATAAACTATCATCTTGTTCAACATAAACATATATCTAATAATATATTCTGTTAGGTATCCTTAATATGTATGATAGTCATATACGTCAGGGAGCACATTGCACAATTTTTAAAGAAAAGGGGGACCACATTTAACATTTTTAAACCATTGGGGGGACTAAAACGAACTTTTTTACACGAACCCAGATTGTTCATTTTAATTACAGTAGAAACTGATAATCATCCTCTACATGAAGAACACATAAAATTTTCAAAATTCTCAAAACATTCCTTAACTTTCGTTACAACAATGTGAGGAATGTGAAAACCCCGCTGATGAAGGTGGATTGAAGGTTGATGAACCCTAATCCTAATCACAATCGCAAGCCAAGAAAATGCAAACCCCGCTGATGAAGGTGG
>NC_028358.1:13638269-13646573 GCF_000741045.1 Vigna radiata var. radiata
AAAAAAAAAAGAGAACCAGTACTCAACAACATCAACAAAAAATTAATATTTTAATCTGTAACATAATTTCCCAAATTCAAAGATATCGAAAAAAGCTTATTCAAATAATGTATACTCAAATGGTTTAAATAAAATGAACAAAATCTGATACAAGCATGTCAGAACATGAAAATATCATTCCATGTCTTCAAATCCCCCAAACAAGAAACAAATTCGCAAACCCCTATTTTTGTCATTATAGGGTTTTTGAAAAAGAAAAGAAAAAGAAGTGAGAAAACAAAAATGTGGAGAAAAGGGAAGAAAAAAGGAAGGGTGTTTTACATGCTCCTTGAAGAATTTTAGTGAAGTGAGGGTGAGAGCATCGTCAAATGAGAACAAGAGTGATTTGTGAGAGCAGAGGTTATTTTTTTGGTATACACAGTGGAGTGAAGAAAATATTTTATTTTTTAGGGTTTCATAAATAAAATAATAAATTAAAAAAATAAAATTTGGTAGGTGGGTTGGTGGGCCAACCCGGCTCACCACGGGTTCAACCCGGATGAGCCGAGTCTAAATGAGCCAGGTTGAAATCTGACCCGCATATAAGTGGGTTGTATTTTTCAAACCCAACCCGGCCCGAACTCGTGACGGGCCGGGTTGACTCGTGGGTTGTGACCCATTTTGACGACTCTAATATTTTTCCTCATCCCAACCTGTTTGTGCAAATGATGTTTGTCAGTTAAATATTTTTTACATTTCTCATCTAAATATTTCTACTCCTTTTCAATAATTTTATTTATTGTTTGTTTTTTTCCATGAGAATATTTAACTTTTAATTTAAGTTTTGAATAGCATACACCTTTTATTTATTAAGTAATATAAAAAAATTTTCTTTTTCATTTTCTTATTCTTAATTTTTGTTTTATTTAAAAAACTCTTTTTTATTTTGATAATAATTTCATTAGCTATTAACATTTCAACTTCTTTGGTATATAATTTTTTTTTTATTACATCCACATAAATTATGAATATTTTAATAATTTAAACAAGAACGAGGATAAGGATATGGATAAGTATTAGGATGAGTATGGAGACGAGGACAACATGAATATATACATATCCATCTCTAGGGATGACAATGAGTTGGATTAGACACAAATAGTGTCTACTCATTATCCGACCTGCAGTACAAAAATTCACCTATTATTTGCTCGTTACTTGCGCGAATACCCGTTTAAAAAATATTTGCGGGTATTTTAAAACCCACGGGTACCCCTTATAACATCCCATTTAATAGAGTAATCCACTAAACAAAATATTATAGGTTTGATAGAACATAACACATAGACAAGAAAACATGTAGTTTACTGTTACAATTATCCAAAGTAATAACTATATCAATAAAAACATATTTATAAACTTCATATACACAAAGTATCTCAAAATAGAAAACCTGTTATACAAAACGTCTAAGTATATCCACACACACACACACACACACACAAACTACACTTTGCATATCACTCGACGGTATTCTCCGACTCCATCAAAGGCTGACTATCACTTATAGAATCTTCTGCTCACACCAAATGGTGATCATTGCCAAAAAGATTATATCACACACAAATAGACAACACAAAAGCAAAGGTAAGCTAGTATACAAAGAAATTAACATATTGTAATGTAAGAAGTCATATATCAACATTCATAACAACCCATCAAACACTTTATCATATCACAATTTAACCTCTCAACTCAATGATCCAGATCCGATGCTGATATAAACTTTGTTGAAGGTGTGCATCCATGGTAGTATCTGCAAATTCATAAACAAGGGTAACTCGATCTGCTTCCCCATGGGGTTAATCTTCCCTTACACGACCCAAAGGACCAGGAAAAAAACTTCCTACCATTCTCTTTGCCACCCCATTCACTCGACATGAGTTGAATGGTTGATAGAATATTAGGATACATTCTTTCCAATGTCTTACTATTAAGCATTCACCACAACTTTCTTGAATATAGAATCTCTCATTGAGATTCTTTTCACAACATCTGTAAGACCCGAGAAAAATGTAGTAAATAGGGAATTAAGTGGTTTTGAGTTTTGAATATTATTTTTTTTGATAATTGATGTGAAGATTTGGGTGTTTATTAGAATTATTATTGTAATGTTAATTATTTAATGTTATTATTATTAAAGTGAAACACATGATTGATATACTGATAATTGGGTGATTAATGTGTGTGTGTGATATTATCAATGTGATTTCTTGGCTTGAAGGATGGTTTAGGATTGAATAGGTGTTGGTTCAATTCTAGGGAAAAAGGAAGGTGAAGGAAACATTTGTTTTATTTTGTATTTTTGCTTAAGGGGGTGTTGGAAGTAAAAGGGGTGTGAATTGAATAAAATAAAAGAAAGGGTGGATAATGAACGTGAGATACAAGGGAGATAGAGATTTAGATAGATTTGGTTTTTAAAATATATTATTATAGCTAAGGAAATATTAGAGATACAATTGGGTTGATTTATAAATATTAAGATATAGAGAGATATGAGTGATAGTTTGTGTTTTAGAAACCCTAGAAACTCTAAATCAAAGAGAGAAAACAAAGAAAGAGATGAGAGTGGCATTTTTGGGAGAAACAGAGAGAGCAACAAAAACTCTTAGTGCAAAGGATGATTTGTAGTGTTTTAGAGTTATAGATAAAGCCCTAGTATTGACCAAGGTTTGGGAAAACTTATCTTTTTTGTTTGTTGTTGGATGTTATATGTTCTTGCTTATCTTGATTGATAATCTTTGTTTTGATGCATGTTGATGAAGTTTGAAAAACAGTTATTTTCATATGTCATTTTAGACCTAATTACACCCTTTACTACTTGGAATGAGCTTAGAATCAAGCAAAACTCAATAAATGAGTCTGTAGAGAGTCGAAAGCTGTTTTTAGCGATATTATGCTTGTTTTGCATTGTTTTGTAGCTATTTTGAGGAAATGAAGAATGGAGCTGAAGATAAAGGTCGTAGGCTCAAGAAAAGAGAAGAAAATTGAAGATTTAAAGAGTCGACGCACCACCCGGCGACAACTTACACCGCTGGGCGGCCCAGGGCGAGGAGTAGACAATGGCATTGGCGCTGGGCGGTTCTGAGGGAAACCGCCGGGTGGTGACGATTGTCGCCGGGCGGTTTGGAGGATTATGGGAAACCGTCGGGCGGCACACTTAAACCGCTGGGCGGTGGTCCGTTGGGCCTAGGCCTGTTTTCTGATGCGCTCCTCACCTATAAATACCCCTACTACGAGTTCAGATTCATTCTTTTGACAGGGGAGAACGGCCAGACTTAATTTGGCTCTCTGGAGAGGATCTCTTGGATGATTAGGCTCCTTTTCATCTTTTCTAGGGTTTGCTTTTCCATTCTTCTTCCATTTTTCATCTAGTTTCGCCATGTCTATGGTGAACTAAACCCTATTGTTGTTGGGGGAAACAATGTAATCTTTTGATACTCTCTTTTATTGAAACTCTTGATTATTTATATGGTTTCCATATGTTTGATTGTTAATTGTTGGGTTCTCATCTGTGCTTAAGGCCTTTATCGTTTAACTCATTCGGTAACTGATGTTTGTCTTTATTGATATGGGGACGTACAGTAATGACATGAACTGGTGAGTAATTTCTTGATTTTTCAATACCACCTAGGGATAGGGGTAGGACGATCAATTGCGTTAACTTCTGTTTATAATGCGGTATTAATTTCTAGGGGAGGCTAGGGATAGTAAGCCAGTAGTTAATATTAGGATCTTTTCGCCGAGGGATCGGGTTAAGGGTAGGCTAAGAAAGTTGCATAACAATTAATTAATCAAACTAATAATCCAAGAGGAGTAGATAAGAGAGAGAGGNTTAGATGAAATTGTAAACCCCCAACAACTCCATTCATCCATTGTTTTCTTTTGTCAATTGAATCAATCTACTTTTGCATGTTAATATTTTTGTTTTCAAATCCAATTTATTAATTTTTATTTTCAAGTCTTATTATTTTAATTCACGTGAACGAGAAAGCCATTTGAGTCTCTTGGGAAGAACGATATTGAGTTTTACCAATTATATTACTTGAACGATTTGGTATGCTTGCCAATCCGTCAACAAGGTTTTGGCGCCGTTGTCGGGGACTTGAGGTTTATTTTTCTAGTAGTGTGAATTAATTGAATTTGACTTGGTTGTAATTATTTTTGTTTTAATTTTGTTAATTGCATTTTATTTTATTTTTCTGCAAAAGTGCTTTTAGGGTGTGTTTCTTGTGTATGCAGGAAACGATACATGCTAGAAGCAGGAAAAACCAACAACCCCTGTTACAAGGTCTACCATACGAGAGGAGAAAGAGACGTTCTTCACGTGAGAGATCTCCTTCTCCAGAAGTTATTTTGCAGTCTTCGCTTGAGACTTTTGCACCAAATCTTGAGGAGATGGCCAACCAACCTCCTCCTAGACGTACTTTGGGGGACGCAACAAATGCAGTAGGCCCCTTAAACTTCAAGAGCATAGCGGTTCCAGCTGACAATGCAACCAGCATGGTGATGAGTCCGGCGCTCATCCAGTTGGTCCAGAACAACCAATTCCATGGACTGTCAAATGAAAATCCTTACAAGCATTTGACTATTTTTGGTGAGATTTGCAACACGGTCAAGATAACTGGAGTGCCGGGTGACAACATCAAACTTAGTTTGTTTCCTTTCTCTCTTGGAGGAAATGCAAAAGATTGGTTGAATTCTTTCCCTGAAGGAACGTTCAGGACTTGGGAAGCAATGTCACAACAATTTGTAACTAAATTCTTCCCAATTCCAAAAATTAATCAAGGGAAGCTGGAGATCTCTTCGTTCAAACAAGGGATGGAGGAAACTCTCGGGCAAGCATGGGATAGATTCAAAGGTTTGTTGAGGGCGACCCCAGTTCATTGGTTCAATAAAACTTCATATTTGCTTGCATTCCTTGGAGGTTTAAGTGCTCATTCCAAGATGATGATAGACGCCTCAGCTGGAGGAAGTATCAATAGAAAAACAGAAGATGAGGCGTATGATTTGATTGAAGAGATGGCTTTAAACGAAGTGTCACAGAGTGAGATGGGCATGCAAAAAGGAGGACTTTTGGATCTTCCTACTGAAGACGCTGCAGCTGCGCAGAATCACCTTCTGAGCTAGAAATTGGATAAGTTGACAAAGGTCCTCTTCGAACTTCCTAGGGGACTTAAAAATATTTCTCAGGCACAACAACTTTGTGATTTATGCGGTGGTGACCATATCAATGGTCAATGTGCTTTCACAGAGGAGATGCAACAGGACGTGAATTATATGGGAGCCCAATTTCAATACAAGCAGGGGAATTTCAACCAAGGTAATTCTAGCCAAGGTTGGAAAAATCATTCAAGTATTGGGCAGAGTCAGAACAACTCATCTGGACAAGTGAGCAACTTCAGGCAGCAACCACCCTCTCCCTTATGGCAGCAGGTTAACAGCTTGACTGAGACAGTTAGAGACTTAACTGGCAGGTTTGACAATTTTTTGAAAGTTTATGAGTCTCAACAAGCAAGTGATAAGGCCAACTTTAGATCTCTAGAGACACAGATTAGTCAGCTGTCTAAGAGGGTTGAAATCACAGAGAAAAATCAATTTCGGGCTAACACTGACGTTAACCCAAAGGAGGAGTGCAAAGTTGTCACAACAGGAGGAAAAAGGAAATCAGAGGAGGAAATAATTGAGATCGAAAGCAGCGAGGAAGAAGAGGAGGAGAGGATTCATGATGAGCATAAGAATTGCGAGGAGAAGAAAATGGACAGAGAAAAAGAGAAGGAAGGTATCAAAGAATCACTTCGTAATATTCTCGAAAAGGTGCCCATTAATCCAAGAACATCTTTGCAAACTTCTGAGGATGATGAAAGGATCAAATATTATTTGGGAAAGTTACTTGATCTGGGCTGTGAAGAAAATCAGGCTATGAAGAAAATCAGGAGCAGTGGGCAAAACCCAGGAAGAAGAACCATCCACAGAAACTAGAGGATTCAGGAGCTTTGACTCTTCCTTGCATCATAAATGATATAGATTTAAGAGAAGCTTTGATTGATTCAGGATCAAGCATTAATCTGATGCCTCTTAGCGATTTTAGGAAGATGAGAAGGATAGAATTAAAGCCCACTAAAGTGATCTTAACAGTGGCGGATGGGTCTAGGAAGAAACCAATTGGAATGGTAGAAAATGCAATTGTTTGGATTGAGGAGTTGGAATTTTTGGTGGATTTTATAGTGGTGGATATGACAAATGATGGAAAAAATTCATTAATCCTGGGAAGACCGTTCATGCGGACTTCCAAGATGGTTATCCGTGTCGATGATGGAGGGATAAAATTGAGGGATTATGACCGTGTGTTGATTTATGGCTCTAAAGAAATTGTGCAAAGGGTAGTAAGGAAAGTCGAGTACAAAAGAGCTAAAAGTGATGTTGCAAAGGAAGAAAAATCCACAGGTATTAATTTTCATACAATTGTAATGCCTTGCAGATTCACGAGAAAATGAAGGTGTGCAAGAAGGAATCAACCCCTTCAGAGGATATGTCATTCTTGCGGGGCCTTGCAGTGCGATTTAAAAACAAGAAGTGGATTATCAACAGAAAGTTAGAAGATGAAGGAATGCTGGAAATTCAAAGACCATATTCCACAATGATCAAGAAGGTGGACCGAAGAAAAGTGAGCCGGTGGGACGATGAAGATCCCAACGTGAAGAAGAAGAGTTGAACTTGCTGGAAATTAATTTTTGTATTTTTAAGAACAATTTTCATTTTCAGTTATTTGCAATTTTTTTATTTTCGTTGGAACATGTACTTTTTGAATTTGTGGAACTATTGTTGGGTAGCATCTACTGAGGGATGCTAAATTTTTGGTATCCACTGAAGGATATCCGGAAGGTACACCTACTGATGGGTGGTGGAAGGAAGTGCACTTACTAACAAGTGCCAAACAGATTTGGGTCAGGCTCGTGACGTTAAACAAGCGCTACTAGGAGGCAACCTAGAATTTCTTCTTACACTTTTGCATTTTAAATTCTTAGAATAGGTTGAATTTTAATTTTGGTGTGTATTCTTGACTTTAATACTTGTTCTGAAAATGTTTAACTGACTGATGTGCATGATAGATCTATTTGATGATTATTTGATGTGGATGAGAATTGAGTTGCAATGCCTGTTGATATTCTGTGAAATATATGTGTGATGAATTATGATTGTGGTTTTGATGCTAAGNAGGATGCATGATTGAATTTTGTGTGAGAAAGCATGTGTGTGAGATTTTGAGCTCCAGAGTTTTTATTGTTGTATGCATTGTTCACAGGAAAACATGAATGATATTGCCTTAACCTTGATGATTGATTGAATTACTTGTAAATGTCATATGATCAAGGCCATTTTTGAGAACCATTCTCTAGCCAAATTTTCACCCAAAATGATTGAAAATGTTATACCCTTTTTGAACCTTAGCCTTAAACAGGATGTGAACCCTTGTCTTTAATTTCTTTACCTTGAGTTGGGATGAGCTTAATTGTATATGTTGAAAAGGTTCAAGTTTGGGGTTGTATGGGGGAAAAATGAGAAAAGCAAATGAAAAGCATTGAGCTCAAATGTTGTGAAAAGAAAAATTCATGAGAAAAAGAAAAGAAAAGAAGAAAAGCATGAAGAAGAGCTCAATGAAAAAGAAAAAGAAAAAGGGGAAAAAGTTGGGAATAAGTGAGATTGGTGAGGAAGAGAGTTGTGCTAAATTGTTGAATATTTTGAAAGCTCTCCTAACTCAAGGACTTTGTATTCCGGAAAAACCAATTTTTCTTGTTAGCTCAACCTCATTACAAGCCTCGAAAAAGTCCTTTTGATGGCATTTGCATGAAAAGATGTTGATTGTTTGAGATGAATCGCAATTTTGTTTTCTGTGACTTGTGAAAATAGAGAGTGGAGTGTAACCTTAAACACTTGAGTGATTGAGTGAAACACTTGCTTGATATGAACTGTTAATTTTCATGAGTGCATTTTTGCTCAGTGGATTGGTCATTCATAATGTATAACATCTGTTGTGCAATCTCTGGATTGAAAGCATGCATGCATATTATCTTGGATTTCACTGAGGATATTGAATTGAGTAGTTTTGGCATGTACTTTGGGATTGTTGAAACATTGGATGGAAGAAGATAAAACCAAGTTTTGTTTTGTTTTGTTTGCTTGAGGACAAGCAAAGTTCTAAGTTTGGGGTGTTGATGAAGGTTGAAAAACAGTTATTTTCATATGTCATTTTAGACCTAATTA
>NC_028358.1:13647208-13648906 GCF_000741045.1 Vigna radiata var. radiata
TAATTGTTGGGTTCTCATATGTGCTTAAGGCCTTTATCGTTTAACTCATTCGGTAACTGATGTTTGTCTTTATTGATATGGGGACGTACAGTAATGACATGAACCGGTGAGTAATTTCTTGATTTTGCAATACCACCTAGGGTAGGATGATCAATTGCGTTAACTTCTGTTTATAATGCGGTATTAATTGCTAGGGGAGGCTAGGGATAGNAAGCCAGTAGTTAATATTAGGCTCTTTTCGCCGAGGGATCAGGTTAAGGGTAGGCTAAGAAAGTCGCATAACAATTAATTAATCAAACTAATAATCCAAGAGGAGTAGATAAGAGAGAGAGGGTTAGATGAAATTATAAACCCCCAACAACTCCATTCATCCATTGTTTTCTTTTGTCAATTGAATTAATCTACTTTTGCATGTTAATATTTTTGTTCTCAAATGAATTTATTAATTTTTATTTTCAAGTCTTATTTTTTTAAAACACGTGAACGAGAAAGCCATTCGAGTCTCTTGGGAAGAACGATATTGGGTTTTACCAATTATATTACTTGAACGATTTGGTACGCTTGCCAATCCGTCAACACGTGTGCACATGATTATGATTTATATGTGGTTATTATTGGATAAAGGTTTATGTATGCATGAACATAGGGTTTAATAATATTTGTGTTGGGTTTTCCCTATAAAAGTATGTATTGTTTTGTTGGCTTATCCCATGATAATAGGTTTTCATGCTATGGGGAAACAAAGTTATGATGTTTGGGAGTTTTACCATGCAAATATATGTTATAAAGAATGTTGTGATGATCATATGCAATATGTTGGGTTTGCTTGGGTTGTAATCTACATAATGATGGGTTTTAGATGATTCAAGTGATGTAATGTATATATTAGGGTTTTGGATGTCTTCCCTCGTGAGTTAGGGTTAATGTATGTGTGTTTTGAATACTTGAATTCTGTTCAGGATGTGTTTCAATACGGTAATAATAAATTATCACTAGTTATAATCAATTATTTGGGCATTGACTTTGAGTTATGTTTCGAAAATAATATATTATATGCAATGATAATCGATTATCTTTTCATATGTGATAATTCTAGAAGTTTGATATGCTAGGGCCATTGAGATAATCAATTATCTTAAGTGATAATTGATTATCACAGTATAATTTATGTAAAATGTGAATTTCTAGTGAATAACTGATTATCACTTATTATAACCGGTTATCCAGTGCATTTTTGTTAAAAATGATGAATTTGATGAAGAATGAATCTAGACCAAGCTTGAGGAGCTGGAAGACGTGATGATAATCAAAGATTGAGATTAATGGCTATGTTTTGGGTCAGGTTTGACTTTTGAATTAGTGATGAATCATGAGTGGAAGATGGAATGCACAAGAGTATATATGTGTGGTTAATGAGCAGGAGGCATGAGAGATTAATTTACTTGTTGTACATAGTAAATTATGAGTTTATTTGCATATAGGTGCTCCCTTTGACATTGGTTGTTGAAAAGGGAGAGATATTTCTTTTGACATTGGTTGTTGAAAAGAGAGTGATATTCTCTTTGGTAAATAGTTGTAGAAAACATAATGGTACTCGAGTGCTGAATCTTCTTTGGTAGGAGGATAAATGTTCCACCAAGTGTGACAAGAGAATAGGTCCAAAGCTAGAAGAGGGATGACTTGAGTGTGCTTGTGGGG
>NC_028358.1:13649251-13677668 GCF_000741045.1 Vigna radiata var. radiata
GGCTACAGGTGGGCCTATAGGGGATGCTACATGTGGGTGAGGTAGGGTACATGAATGTGATTGAGTACTGTCATGATGGAGTTCATGGTTTGGTGATGTTCATGATGTTATTCATGATTGGGATAATCGTGATGGTGGTGTATCTATGATGATGATCATGGTATAGGAGATGCTTCAGGTTATGCTATATTGATAGTGTGGTTACTATAATGGTTATAGTAATTAGTTAGCATAGGTGTTAATGAGTGGATAAACCAAGGGTCTATGTATGAGATGTTAGTAATGATATCAAGGATCAAGAATCAAGGATCAAGGATCAAGGATTGCGGATCGAGAAATGATGATCGAGTAATTTATTATGATTGAATTGTTTATGTTAGCAGATTAAGAATTCTATTGTTTGTACTACTATGTATGAGGGTTATTATTTATAGTTGATATAATCACTATGTTTATATCTTGTAATTATGATTGTTTTAATGGTAGTTTACCCCATACATATTTATGTTTGTGTGTTGTGAATGATGTTATCAGCAATGATCGTAAAATGTGTTATACGTGAGCAAATGATGTTATAAATGTTTTTGAGGCATGATAAATTCGAAAGATGACGAGGGACAAATTTGAGATTTCCTTTTCAAAGTTATTGTGTTTGAACTTTGAGACACTCTAAATGGGAGTTCTATATTTCCTTCTTTATTTTCATTATTTATGAATAATATAATTGGATAAAGATTTTGAAACTATTATGTTTTGAAATAAGTAATTGGTATAATTTGGAAGAGGAGAAAAAGTATCAAGGAGTCGAAACTCAAGAGGGATAGCAAAAGCACGGGAGAAGAAGGCGTATGATGTCTGGTTACCCCTTTCTAGGGGGCCATCAAGAAACCTGCTTGCCCCTTTCAGGGGCCCTCAGGGCTGATGTTAACGCACCAGCGCCTGCTTGGCCCTGAGGGGCACTGAGCGCCAGCCAGTCATGCCGTAGGGCACCTGCTTACCCTCTAAGGGGCGCTGAGCGCCAATCTCCACGCAGTTTCGTCTACTTGCCCTTAGTTGGGGCGCTGAGCGCCAATGACTTGGGCATATGGGCCAATATTTGATTTATTTAAGGACTTGCACGCCCTAGGGTTGGGATCTCTTGATGGCTTAAGCATAGAAACACACTTTTCGCCCCTTGGGAGGTAGATTTTGGGATGTAGGAGCTCTTCTATTCTCTTTCTAGGGTTTTATCTCATTTTTCCATTGTACACCAAGGTTCTCCATGACAATGGAGAACTAAATTCATTTGTTGTTGGGGAATATGTAGCCTCTAAACTTTCATGTATTTGAATTTGATCTGAATTATTTTATGCTTCTTTCATTAATTGTTAGTGATTTTCTCCTTTGCCCAATGGTTGTTATGATTTGATCACTCATAGCATGATGTGGATTTCTTTGTTATTGGGAAATACCTAGAAACCATGATCTGGAGAATTTCACCCAAAAGAAATATTGCCTAGAGATAGGGATGATAAGAATAGGCTTTTTACGCCGAGGAATTGGGTTCTAAGTAATTTAGAAAGTGACATTAACATTTTAATGAAGAAGATGAATTCTTATATGCATGATAGTAAAGTAGGTGAAATCTATACCCCAACAACATAATCATCTCATAACATCTACACCGTCCATTCATTTGTGTTTTAGCCTCAATTATCAATTTTCATTTATATTTACTTTTTTTTGCATTTGCATTTGCATTTTAACCCAATGTAATTGTTTTTAAGTCTTAATTAGTTAAGGTATTACACGACTGTTTAGTGTCGTGAGTCTCTTGAGAAANGATACTTGGTCTTACCATTTATTATTACTTGATACGATTTGGTACACTTGCCAAGGTCTTAACAAGTTTTTGGCACCTTTGCCCGAGACTTGTGGTTTAAACTATACTTTTATGTGATTCTTAACCAGTTAGACTCTATTTTTTTTTAAAAATTATTTAATTTTACTTTTACTGTTTTTGATTTTTGTTTATTTTTATTTTTTGGGCTAATTGGGTGCTCTAGTGCAGTGTTCTTTAGTGTATGCAAGATAAAATCCATACAAGATCATCAAAACCTCTCTTTTTAAAGTGGAGAAGACTGCTAATAGTAGAAAAAGAAGGCAAATAATGAAGAGAAGTTATTCACCAAGACTCTATGCATGAAGATGAGGAACTAAAACCTGGCAAACCAGTGAGATACAAGAACATGTTATGGGTGATTAAAGATATTAAAGAGAATATAGTTATTGAGATTGAGACTCCTTATTCAAGGAGAGTAAAGATGGTGACTAGGAAGTTGTTGAAGTTATGTTGGGGTGATGAAAGAGAGAAAAACACCAACATCAAAAATACGGGTTGAGCTTAATGGTGTCAAGCTAATGACATTAAACAAGTGCTTATTGAGAGACAACCCA
Source organism: Vigna radiata var. radiata (assembly GCF_000741045.1). Taxonomy (NCBI): domain Eukaryota; kingdom Viridiplantae; phylum Streptophyta; class Magnoliopsida; order Fabales; family Fabaceae; genus Vigna; species Vigna radiata. The sequence goes on from NC_028358.1 coordinate 13,651,688, forward strand.
GTTTCTGACTTTTTCTTTTTCATTGATATAGTTGTGTGGTTTGGATTTGATTTTTCTTTGTGTGTTTGAGTGTTTTTAGGTTATATGGTGCTTCTCCCGGGTGTCATAGCAATTGCATGTCCTGGCTTCGGGACCGGGCCCAAGTTAGTGGGGGAGGTGACATATTCAGGTGCCTTTGATGGTTGTGATGACAACATTTACTGATGGATGCTAGGAGGACTCAAATGAACATCTATTGATGGATGTTGGGAGGACTCATATGATAGCATCTATTGATGGATGTTGCTATGATGAGGATGATGAATGATAACATCTACTCATGGATACTGCTACAATATCTACTAATAGATGTTGCTATGAGAGAGGACGATGAATAACAACATCTACTGATGGATGCTGCTACAACATCTACTGATGAATGTTGCTATGAGAAAGGACAGTGAATAACAACATCTACTGATGGATGATACTAACAACATATACTAATGGATGCTATGCTATTAGACATATACTGATGGATGTTAGTAACAACATCTATTGATGGATACTACGTGATTAGACATCTATTGCTGGATGTTACTAAATCAGGATTTATTTTGCTTTATTTTTATGCATATTTGAATTTTGTTTATTTTGTTTTTGTTTTAGTAAGCTTTGACATTGGTTTAATGAATTGTGTTGCAACGATTGATATTATGTGATGAACTGTTGCTTGTGATGAGTAATATTGTCTTGTGTGCTTTATTGTTTTGAGATGCATGTTGAGTTAATGACTGGATTAGCTATTAAGCACAAATGGTGGTTGCTCATAGTTGTTTAGGATAGATGCATGGTTTCAATTGTGATTTTTATGCTGGGTAGGATGTTTATCAAATTGTGGAACTTGAGTTAACTTGTGAGAGGTTGGACTCTAGAGTTTTATTGTTGAATGCTATTGCCTTGGATCATAGTTGATTTTGCCTTAGTTTTTCTATTGAACTATTTGTTTGCATGTGTTAAATGATCAAGGCCATCTATTTTTCTCCCTTTTAAGCCAATGCCAAATTTTACCTAAAGAGAAAAATTGTTTTATCCTTTGAACCTTGAGACTGAATATGAAACAACCCTTTGAAATCCTTGTCTTGAGTTGAGTTGAGTATGTATGAATGGTATAGGAGAAAGGTTCAAGTTTGGGGTTGTTGGGAAATTGGATGATATTACTTGTTCTTAAAAAAATTTTGAAATAAAAATAAAAAGAAAAGGAAAAAGAGGAAGTAAAGCAAGAGAAGAAAGAAGAAGAGATAAAGATGTACTTAAATGAATGAAAGTTGGTATTAAGTTGAGAATTGGTTTCTGAAGTGAAAAGGAGAAAAAGAGATTAATGTTAAGGTATGAAATAAATTGTTCGCTCTCTTGACTCAAGGAATTTTGTTTTCCAGAAAAACCAGTTTGTCTTCTTAGCCCAACCACATCACAAGCCTTGAAAAAACCTTGTGAATGTGTTTTGATGTGTTTAAATAAAGGGAAAAGTTGATCTATGTGACATTGTGATAGTAGAGTGAAAGAGACACTGACACCTCATTATACACCTTTTGAGTTTGAGTGAAACACTTTCTTTGGTGAGGAATGGTTCCATGCAGTATAAGTTAACATTCTGCTTGGTTGTTGATCACTCATAAGGTTTTTTTCATCTTTTGTGTATTCGTTGATATATGAGCACCATAATTGAAGCTTAATTCGCTAAAACATCATTATTTATTGACTAATCTTTCTATGATGAGCATATATGAGTGATTTACTTGTCTTAGAAGAAAATGCTTTTTGATGTGCTAGACCATCGTAGTGTATCTATTTTATTTAAGTCAAGTTACAGTTTGCTTGAGGACAAGCAAAGTTTCAAGTTTGGGATTGTGATAACAGTTGAATATACTGTTATCTGTGATGCAATTTGGATACTAAATAAACTCTTTTTGACTTAGAAGCTTGCTTGAACTCTTGTTTTTAGTTTAGTTTTGAGAATAAGTGAATCAAGGTTATACTTTATGATTTTATTACTAAATTCCCTTAATTTTGTAGGTTGTTGGTATCATCTTGAAGAGGAGAAAAAGTATCAAGGAGTCGGAACTCAAGAGGGATAGCAAAAGCACAAGAGAAGAAGGTGCATGGCGCTTGGTTATCCGTTTCTGGGACCCTCAATGCCAATAGGTCACGCAAGAAGCCTGCTTGCCCCCTTCAGGGGTGATGTTCACGCACAAGTGCCAACTTGCCCCCTGAGGGGCGCTAAGCACCAGCCAATCATGTCGTAGGGCACCTGTTTGCCCTCTAAAGGGCGCTGAGTGCCAGCGACTTGGGATTATGGGCCAATTTTTTTTTATCTATTTAAGGACTTGCATGCCCTAGGGTTGGGATCTCTTGATGGCTTAAGCATATAAACACACTTTTCGCCCCTTGGGAGGCAGATTTGGGGATGCGGGAGCTCTCCTCTTCTCTTTCTAGGATTTTTATCTCATTCTTCCATTGTACACCAAGGTTCTCCATGACGATGGAGAACTAAACTCATTTGTTGTTGGGAATATGTAACCTCTAAACTTTCATGTATTTGAATTTGATTTGAATTATTTTATGCTTCTTTCATTAATTGTTAGTGATTTTCTCCTTTACTCAATGCTTGTTATGTTTTGATCACTCATAGCATGATGTTTGGATTTCTTTGTTATTGAAAAATACCTAGAAACCATGATCTGGAGAATTTCACCCAAAAGAAATATTGCCTAGAAAGTGATTATTAAGGATAAGATGTTTGGTTGTCTTAAGCTTCTGTTCGTAATACAAAATTGATTATTAAGAATGCAAGAGATTGTGGTCTAATAATTAAGGATAGGCTTTTTACATCGAGGGATTGGGTTCTACGTAATTTAGAAAGTGACATTAACATTTTAATGAAGAAGATGAATTCTTATATGCATGATACTAAAGTAGGTGAAATCTAAACCCCAACAACATAATCATCTAATAACATCTACATCGTCCATTCATTTGTGTTTTAGCCTCAATTGATCAATTTGCATTCATATTTACTTTTCTTGCATTTGCATTTTAACCCAATGAAATTGTTTTTAAGTCTTAATTAGTTAAGGTATTACACGACTGTTTAGTGTCGTGAGTCTCTTGAGAAATGATACTTGGTCTTACCATTTATTATTACTTGATACGATACAGTACACTTGCCGAGGTCTTATATCAGCGACTCCTTACCAGACGATTCCTTACCAGTCGCTTACCACTAGATTTTTATTACAAAAAGATACCAACTGAGTCTTAAATGGTCCCAAGACAATTCCCAAAACTATAAACCTTACCCAAAACCATGATCTTAGAATTTCACCTGTCAAAACCCTCATTTTATGCCTAAAGCTCACTCTTCTTCTAATTTATTCCAAACCAAACTTCTAGAAAATACATGAACTCAGACTCACTAAATCTTTATTCACAAATTCATCAATAAGAAACTTTTCACATCAGCAAACCAACTACGCACCAACATGCATAAGTTTTCAATTCAACACACCACCCTTTTTGAAGCACCCAACATACCAAATTTCACGATTCAATTAAAGTTCATAAATCCATCATCACATCATCATATAAACATCAAATATCACATGCATACTAAATCCAAACTAAATAAACTAGTTTCCCTTACCTAGTTGATGCTCCGACAGTTCCAAGAACTCTAGAATTCCTCTTATAGCTCTAAGATCTCTATTTGCTCTCTATAGCTAAAATCAATTGGTTAGAAATGAAGATCTTGCCTCAAGGAACCCTTAGGCGATTTATGATATTCCAATAGATGGGTAGGGAGTTAGAATTTGTAGAGAGAAGGTAAATGAAATTATAAAGAAGGAAGTTTTAGAGAGATAAAACTTCTTAGATAATGAAACTCCTAATTAGAAAATTCTATTTATACTGTTGATATTTTTGAACTAAAATAATGAAATATCATTATTTAAAACACTCTACCACATATAATACTCAAATTTTGAGGGTCTTGTATGTGTTGATACCCACAAATGTTTTTAAAAATATATATAAATATTTAAAATAAAATTATAAAAATATATAAAATATAATATAAATTAAATTAAATATAAAATTAATTTAATTTTTATTAAATTTAACCTGATAAAATATAAATTAATTTTATTTTTAATTAAATTTAAATTAATAAAATATAAATTAATTTTTTAATTTTTAGTTTTATTTTTTATGAGTAGCGGATACTCGCGAGTACAGATAATATAATACTTGCACTTGATCCGTTTATAAGCTCGTATTAAAATACCCACTACCTCTAGGTACCAACTATTCGTCACAGATTTTATGTACGAATATTTTGGACATGAATATTTTTGTCATTCCTACTCATCTCCATCTCCGTACCCAATTGCAAAAACCAAGTATTACCTATATCCCGTCAATGTAGGGATTTTCTATCAAAACAAAGAAAAATTTAGACAATATCATAAAAAAAAGTTTATTTATCATCTCTAATTGTTTCATTTCATGTAAACATATGATATAGAGTAATTTAGGTATTTTTTATTTAGTACAAATTATTAAGAATGAGGTTTTGTGATTTGTTCAATGTTTTTTTTCTTTATGTTTTTTTTTTCATACATTGAAATTTGCATTATAGTAACTTTTGTCTTTTGATTTTTTAGAAATTCTCTAACATCCAAAGAATATTTTTTACTCAATGAATTGGTGTAATTTAACAACTTTATTATTTTTGTTCTTATTAATTTTTCCCACCAAAGATGATTTCTTGAAGTGATTCTTGGAACAAGGTATATAAGTTATTGGAATTTTATAAGAAGGTTTTTAGGTCGACGTCATATTGGGAGACGTTAAATTGATGTTGAATTTAAAAAATTTGATATTAAATTAACATCGAGTTTTGTCAATATACGACGTTAAATTAACATCAAATTTTGTCAATATACAATGTTAATCATTTTTTTTGTTTTTTTAATTAATTTTGATCCTTTTTCACAACTCTAGGAGACCTGAAAAGATGAAAAAACAACAAATTTTAGTTTTTGATATTTTATAAAGCATGAACTATGAACGTGTGGTGTAGTATCAACAACAAGCAACAATAACTAACAACAAACAAGTTCAATCAAACAATAACAACAAACAAGTTCAACCAAACAAGTTCAACAAAAAAAAAAAAAACAAACAAGTTCAACAAATAAGTTCTTCAAAACGAAAATGAAAACTAACCTTCAAAAAGTGGGTTCGTCGGAAGAAAGTGCAGTCACCAGTGAGAGAAAAAGCAGAATACACCTATGAAGAATAAGAACACGAAAATAATCGGTTAAAACAAACGAAAATCATACATAAAGTAGTTAATTAACATGCATTTGTATAAAATGACAGAAAAATTACACGTGATGGTCGTCAAACTTCATTCGAGAAAAGTTTGAGAAGAGAAGAGGGTCTCACATGCTAAGATAAAGTGAATGAATTTTCAATCTCCTATTCAAATTTTTATTTAATTCACTAACCTTTTGACGTCTGACGCTGGGGCATTCGACGTTTTATAACCTTTTACGTCGAATTAAAATTCTAAACGACATTTAATAATTACATTTATTTATAAAATCGTCATCGATTATTTTTAATGTTGGTTATTCTGTGGTTGGACATTGAACGTATGACGTTATACATTAGTGTAACAAAAAGTTCTAATAAACTTGTTTTATGTTGTCATATATTCAACAAGTATCTTCTTTAAAGTGTAGAGTGTATCCTTTCTTTATCGTTTAATAAATGCTTATATCTTTTATTTTAAGATTAAGAATGAATAAGAGATTTTTTTGAGTCTTATATTGTTTTTTTCAACACAACAATGCCTCCTCTTTTGACTTTGTTATTGTGTCATTTTCCAATCAAACGTTCATGTTCACAAAGTCCTCAATATCATTGAAAATTCTCTTATCTTTAGTCATGTAATAATCATATTTGATATATCTATATCCAAGTACCAACTTCTACTTGTTTCACCACAAAGTTCTCTTTGGTAGGAATTTACAAATTTATTTCTATTAGTAACTAAAAAAAGTCTTTTGTAATGAACTTAAAATTTATAGTAAATAAAAAAGTCTACTACTTCATATATCTTAACATTATGATATCATTTGTATTCGGTCATCCAGACATAATAAAAAAACAAATAAAAATTTTCAATTATAGTTTTTGATGCTGATTTCTTCGTTAAAAATATTTAACTAAGATAAATTATAACTTTGAAATTACAATATAAAATATATTAGTTTAATAAATTAAATATTATTAATGATGTATGACAATTCACCTTAATAATTTTATAAATAAAAATATCACCAAACCAGTGCGTTCCAATATAACTTTCACCCTAAAAATAAAAGTAAAAACCTCTTTTTTTTTGTTTTTTGTTTTTAGTTTTAAGGTTAAAACCATTTAGGCGTTCCTATTTTCGTAAGGTATTCCCAATTTGGTCTCCTTCTTTTAAACCTTCCCAATTGAGTCCTTATAAGTGCTAATTTCAAACAAATTAGCCCTTGTCGTTAAAATTCGTTAACGGTGTTAAACTTGTGCAGAGGTGGGTAGATGACGTGGTTAAAATTCTTCTTTTGAGGTGTTAAAATTGTGCAGAAGTGTTAAAATTGTGTAGAGGTGTTCAAATTTTTCCCATTCTCCTCTGCATAATTTTAACACCTCTGCACAATTTTAACACCTCTGCATAATTTTAACACCTCAAAAGGAGAATTTTAACCACGTCATCTACCCATCTCTGCACAATTTTAACACCGTTAACGAATTTTAACGACAATGACTAATTTGTTTGAAATTAGCACTTATAAGGACTCAATTGGAAATGTTTAAAAGAAAGGGACCAAATTGGGAATACCTTACGAAAATAGGGACGCCTAAATGGTTTTAACCTAGTTTTAAATACAAAAAGGCATATAGGATATGAATTTTATATAGATGCAAAGCACATAAGGGTGTTGACCACTTCAAGTGCTCCTCCACCTTCCCACTATTTTCATTTATTTCAAAAGTACTCTATACCTTCCCACTATTTTCTTTTATTCCAAAAACGCCCTACACCTCTCCATTCTTCTCAACAATATTCTATTTCTCTCTCTGCATTAATGGAACATTTATATCCTCAACAATCTTTCTCTTTTTCTCTCTGCATTAATGGAGTATTTACATAACTCAAATTTGAATTTGTGATATATTGCAAAATGTAAAACTCAGAGGAAACTTCAATATAAACCCTAAAACGAAAAGAAGAAGAATAATTAAGAAACAAGAGGAAAGAATACGTTATCCTTAATCTTACGAACAATCTTCAAACGAAGCCTGTCAAAGTCGCCATCGTTCTTCAGTTTTGTGATAACCTCTTCTTTGCCGACCACTTCTCCGCTGTTTCCCAAAAATGTTTATATATATGTTTTTTTTTTTTTACATTTAATATCTATATTATTATATTATGTTTTAACTTACATGTTTAACTCAAATAACTTGAATAAAGTATTTAATTTATTAGATAAATAATATAAAAATATTATTAAATACTTAAAATATAAAAAAAAAGTTATTTGTTAAAGATTTGTAATTTATTTAGTTCTTTCGTCATTATAAAGTTAGTATATAATAATAATATATTATTATTTACTACTAATGTTATTATGTTTTGTTATTTTGTATTTGCATCTAACTTTTAAGTTTATAAAATGAAAGTGGTAGAAGCACTAATATTGAAGTTTCTTCTGAATTTTATATTTTGCAATATATCAGAAGTTCAAATCTGAGGCATGTGAATGCTCCATTAATGCAAAGAGAGAAAGAAAAAGATTGTTGAGCATAGTGAGGAGGTATAGGGTATTTTTAGAACAAAAGAAAATAATGGGGAAGTGCAGAGTATTTTTGGAATAAAAGAAAATAGTGAAGAGATGCAGAAGTACTTAGGGGGTGGAGGGAGCAACACCTAACACATAATTGTAGGAACATTTGGATCGCGATCCATTTCTACACAAATCTAACAAAAAGTCAAAGTGAAAGCTCAATAATGGTATGCCCAATATGAAAAGAAAAAGAATAATGGTAAGTTGATATGTTTTACATTCATTACTTATTTAGCATACGTTAGATATATAATATAAGAGTAAAATAATTATAAAAAAATAAATTTTTGCGTTTTTTTAAAAAAATAAAATTAATTATAAACATAAAAATATAACGAAAAGAATACTTTGACACACTTTTGAAGTTTGACACTCATTTAACACGCGATAGGTTCCATATTTGGTGACTATACCGAAGGTTAATTTCGTCATTTGCGCTGAATTGGGATGATACTAAATGAATTTGTGTTTGAATTTGGTTTTCTCTCTGAGATCACTTTTGCTGGGCCATTTCATTTTGGAAGATGAAGTATTCGTGCTAGGGCAAGGGGTGAACCAGAACATTGTCTCTCTGAAATCACTTTTGCTGTACCATTTCATTTTGGAAGATGAAGTCTTCGTGCTAGGGCAAGGGGTGAACGAGAACGCGAGAACTCCATAAGTGGGACTTAATCGGAGGATGGACGTCATCGGAGGGTGGACCTTATCGGAAGAAAGTTGTATGCTTCGTCTTCCTTTCTTGTTTTGTCTTCATTTGGTTGTTTATCATTCATTTTCTTTTTGCTTGATTTTGGAAAACCCTAAACTAAAGGGGACAAGGTTTTATAGGGAACTCGAGAACTCCATGGGTGCCACTTAATCGGAGGGTGGACGTCATCGGAAGAAAGTTGTATGCTTCTTTTTCCTTTGTTCTTTTGTCTATCTTTTTTTTTCTTTCTCCTTAATTTTTGAAAATCGTAGACTAATGGGGGCAAGGTTGATGAGCTCTGTTTATGTCATTTGTAAATTTTTGTTGAATGTGCAATTTGGGATGTTTGTTTGGTTAGGTTCCCATTGATCAAAGTGGGCTGATATCTTAGCAGCAACTTTTGTGAAAATGGCAACAATTGTTGACCCTTGTTAGAAGTGGAATTTAAGCCTAGCTCAACCCCACAAAACTGGCTTGTAAGGTGAGGTTTGCACCCACTTATATACTATAAATTGACATTATCTCTAGTCGATGTGGGACTTCCAACACCCCTCCCTCACGCCGAGGTATATACATCTCGAGCGTGGGACCAGACATTAATGGATGGTCCGATAGCGGCCCAATAGCGGGTGGAACAATATGCTCAACAAACAACAAATATTGCTAGGATAGGCTTTAACAATGACTTTGATACCATGTTAGAAGTGGAATTTAAGCCTAACTCAACCCCACAAAACCAGCTTGTAAGGTGAGGTTTGCACCCACTTATATATTATGAATTTGCCTTATCTCTAGTCGATGTGGGACTTCCAACACACACCTTCACACGGAGGTATATACATCTCGAGCGTGGGATTAAACATTTAATGGGTGATCCGATAGCGGCTCGATAACGGGTAGAACAACATGCCTAACAACGACAAATATCGCTAGGATAGGCTATAATCATGGCTCTGATACCATGTTGAATATAGTGAAAAACTATATTTGGGATTAATCTCCCTTGTGTTACACACATAGGGTTCTCTATTTATAATAGAAGAAATATGGGCTAAGCCCGAAATACGAATAAGAAATAATAACAAACTAACTAAAGATAAAAGATAAATATAAACTAAATATAATATATCTAACACTCCCCCTCAAGCTTGTTACTAAAATAATCCATAAAGACTTAGTGAAAATATATGCTTCTGCACTCGAGTGACACCAAATTGCTAATGATATGCAAGACGATATAGAAGACAAAATACCAACCCAAAAGACTCCCTTGAGCAACAAATTTGGGAGGTTGCTCCATGTAAATCTCTTCTTGCAAATCGCCCTTGAGGAATGCTACCAGTGGATAAAGAAGTAATTGTTGGAGAGCCACCATGGCTATAAATAAACTAACAACAAACCATCTTTTTGACGAGAAAATAAACATATATGGTCGGGTCAAACGTAGTGGTGAGAAAAGAGAGGTCAGAAGAGATAGTAGCGGAAGAAGCCATGGATGAATAGGAGAGAAAAACTATAAAAATAAAAAATTCTCCAATCAAGGCACCTGAAAAAGGAAAAAGAGCAACCTCGATGCTCTGAATAGTTGTGAGACATTCGTTGATGGCATGGTGGTTGCTTGACAAAGACGATCAAAACCATATGATGGTAGACGATGGCAACGGTAGATGGCACTGCCGCCTGCAACGGCGGATGTAGTGGTAGATGCACCAGAAACTTTTTCCTGAAAAGAACTTGGCTCTAGATACCATGTTAGAAGTGGACTTTAAGCCTAATTCAACCCCACAAAACCAACTTGTAAGGTGAGGTTTGCACCCACTTATATACTATGAATTTGTCTTATCTCTAGTCAATGTGGGACTTCCAACAACCCTGACAACAACACAAACATATCATAATCTAAGTATATATGGTCGAGAATCCGAGACAATGTATGGAGAGGTTTTATTAGCCTCGTGCATCAGAGAAATCCACTGACTTTGGGTCATGTCAGGAAATCGAAAGCTTGGTTCAAGAGTGGTACGAATTTTACTCTTACAAATTGAATGGTAAATTTCTGAAAGAAATTGTTGAGGCAGATCATTTGCACCATTTATATGCCTATTATTTTGGATAAAATCCTCTTCCGTCATCTGCTTTTTGACCTACACATTATGATGATCAATATTAAGCAATATAATTGAGTATGATAACACGAAAGCAACATCCTTGTTAGCTATGATATATGGTGATTGTTCAAGCACCCTGTGTATGTTCTATGATTCTCCAGGAAGCCTAAAAGTCTCCAAAAATACACGTAGAGTTGTGTCTGAGGTCATATCATGGAAATCAAATGTCTTAGCAAATTCATGAAGAACCTGAATGTAGAATTCATCATGATCTCCAAGGAAATCACCAATGGAATTTTTATCCAACCCAACTGTGTATCTTAAAAAGCAGGCAACACTTTGGGAATCAAGTTTGTTTCTCCAAAGATGTGCTCTTTGGAGAAACTCAATACCTTTCTTAACATCCCGATTGAAGTGATCAACTCCTGTCATGAATTTTCTCTTTATGTACTTTCTTTGGCAGACAAAAGGAACCCAATCATTTAGGTCATCAAAACTTTCACACTTTTATGCTAAGAAGCATGCTTTATTTTGTGTAACCCCGCAAGAGTTGTGTAACAGATGGTTAGAGAGGAGGGGCAGGTTTGAAGTTAGGTTTGTCTTTATTCCATTCACCAAGTTAGACGTTTGCTTAGGTTTAGGGGTTAAGGTTAATGGAGAGATATTTAAGTTGTTTAAAGAGGAAGTTAATTGTCATACTAGGAGATTGTTTGACACAATTGATGTAAGTGTACATAATGTTTATGAAGAACTTCAAAAGCGTATAAAAGGGGATGAAATGACTGATGTTTGTAGGTTATATTTACTGTTAGGCTTGAGTGAGTTTTTTTTTTCCAAATAGAGGTGGAAAAGTTCATTTTGGTTTATTTGAATTATTAGATGATTTATCATGTATCAGAAAGTGTAATTGAGGGGTTGTTATTTATGACTATTTGGTTTCTAGTTTGTGTGATGGTGCATTGTGTGTAGGGAAGAGACAAAAAAGATCACAGTGTCATCTGGTTGGTTGTGTATTTGCATTACATGTATATTTTGATGTTACTTACAAAAATTATTGTTATAATTTATAATTTTAAGTTATTTGAAATTGAATTTTGTATGTAACATATCTGGGCAATGGAACATGTGTTATTTGGTCAGAAGAAGTTGGCTAAAAAAAAAGTTGTTTACCTAGAATCCTTCATTGGATACATGTTAAAGTTGGTGAAGCAAAAGTTGAAAAAGCCTTTTTCTCTAACGAAGTGAGATTAAAATAATTTCTAGTAATTACTTGTTATGTAGTTTGTATTGATTTTAATATGATTTGTGTGCTTATTTTGTTTTGTATGGGTCATTAATGAGGTATATGTAACCAAAGAAGAAATGTCTATTGAAATAGTTAAAGAAGCTATAGATAGTCATCATAATGCTAGAGTGAAGAAGAACTTGCATAGACAATCTATTGTTGATATTGTTGCAGAAAATGAAGCTTTGTCTGCTTTGTTGATTATTCCCCTCCCAATGCTTTTGGTCGTGGATTTGCTGGAAGTAGTTATACTAACACTACCATTGGTGGAGGGTTTGTTGGTATAGCATCAACAGGTAGAGGCTTTACTGGTGTTGCATCCACTGGTGGTGGATTTGCCGATGCTGCTGCCCCTGGTGTTGGTTTTGGTATTGTTCCTTCAAATGGGGGATTTGTTGGAGCTGCTTTAGGTGGTGGTTTTGGAGCATTTAGCAGCCAAGGGAATAGTGGATTTGGTGCACTTGGCGACAGTAAGCCACTTGAGCTATTCACAGATGATAAGGTCGTCCATGGTTATACTAATTGAAATGCTCAAGTAGAGTTTATATTGTGAAGCTCCATAAAGTAATTACGTCCTAACTCAATATTAAGAAACAAGATAATTTTAATGATGAAATTTGTGGTCAAGGTAATGGTATGATACGTTCTGTTTTTAGATGATATTCGAAGAAAAACTTGTTTTTAAATGTTTTGAATTGAAAATAGTAACAACATTGATTTAACTAGTTAAAGCATATTATATTTGGGATTGATTTGTAATAAACAAATGAAACAGTAAAAATTCATTTTGGAGCAATATTTTATTGGATTGAAGGAAAAATAGATAGATGGTATGAAAAACAATGTATGTTCTCTTATTTTATTTAAAACAAGTTCAAAGTAAACAGAGAAAACAAGCTCAAAGTAAACAGAGAAAGTTACGTTTACAAATCCTAACTCTTAATGGTACCTTTTTATTCAAATTTTTGTATAATCTTTAAATCCAAATTTCAAATATTTTAAAATTCTTATTTTTGGTTAAATTCTGTATCTAATCCTTTATTATAATCACATTATATTTTTTATTGTCCCGTCAAGTTTCTATAAACTTATTTTAATTTGTTAAAAGTTAGAAATAATATTAAACTATAAAAGCATGTCAACATAAAATTTTTTAAAGCTAAAAATAATATAAAGAAGAAAAAAAAATCACTTTAGAACTAGCAAAATAAAATTAAACACTTTAAAAGGCAACTAACTAAAATTAACATAACATATAAGTTAAAAAATGAAAACCTAAATATATCTTTGGTGCAGTAAGTGGTTATCTACTCAGTACTATGTGGTTATTTCTGAAAGGTGTTTTTGTACAACAATAAAAGTAGTTTAATTCAATCTCAATCAACACAGTTTTTGATGCAATAAGTTGTTATCTACTAAGTCCTATACAATTATTTTTGAAAGGCGTTTTGTACAACAATAAAAGTGGTTTAATTCAATCTCAATGACCACATTTCTTTGGTGTAGTAAGTAGTTATCTACTAAGTCCTATGGGGTTATTNGGTGTAGTAAGTAGTTATCTACTAAGTCCTATGGGGTTATTTTTGAAAGGTGTTTTGTACAACAATAAAAGTGGTTTAATTCAATCTCAATGACCCCGTTTCTTTGGTGCACTAAGTGGTCATCTACTAAGTCCTATGTGGTTATTTCTAAAAGGTGTTTTGTACAACAATAAAAGTGGTTTAATTCAATCTCAATGACCAAATTTTTTGGTCCAAATTTTTTGGTGAAGTAAGAGGTTATCTATTAAGTCCTATGTGGTTATTGCTGAAAGGTGTTTTGTACAACAATAAAAGTGGTTTAATTCAATCTCAGCAACCAAATTTTTTGGTGCAATAAGTAGTTACCTACTAAGTCCTATGTGGTTATTTTTGATAGATGTTTTATACAACAATAAAAATGGTTTAGTTCAATCTCAATGACCACATTTCTTTGATATAGTAAGTGGTCATATAGTAAATCTTATGTGGTTATATACGAAATTGCTTATGATAAAAAAGTGATGTAGTTATATACTATATGATTGACACCAAACTTTTATGTATAACCAAACTTATATTTTCAACAGTGAAGCATTTTATATATAATCATAACATTCATAAACGTTAAACTGTACAACATATTCTATATAACATTTTCTAAACAACCTGAAAACTAATAACATAATTTGTATCCTAATAAATCATATTTCATGGATATTGTGTTCAATATGTACATCAATGAAATCATGTTGACCTTCTATTACATCTTTTTTCCCTTGTTGACCTTCTATTACATCTTTTTTCCCTTGTTGAGTGCATCATGTTCTCCTATTTAATAACTTGATGAATGCCTAAAGCATCCCACACTTCTTTATTATTCTACTTCGATAAACATTCTCTTTGTATAATACACATTGACAAACCATCTGTTGTTGTAGAAGTTGTAATTGTTCCTACAATGACAATGACAATACTCTTGTTAAATATTATAGTTAAAAATCTCTTATCATAACAAGTTTTTTTTATGTAAATTTCTATGCTTCTACTTTCGAAATAACAAGCTTTTTATTTTTGATAAAATTAGCCTTATTAAAAAATGAATTTAAAGCTAACATAAAATTTACATTTAATGCGTATCTTGCATAAAGTTCAATAAGATAATTCAACCATCAATCCTTTTGATGGAAACCCATTTAGGGCATTCCATTCAAAGGAGTACCAACTAAAGCTAAGGCTAAGAAAGGGAAGTGAATAAGGACTTTTAAGAGTTCTTTCTTGATTATTCTCTAAAGTCTTAGAAGGATTCTATTCTAATATGTCTATATGTTATTTTGTAGGGTCCAATAAGGCTAGAACACCATGGACCAATCCAACCTAAGGAGAAGGGTAAAAGAGACATTTCCACAAAGGGAGGGGGGTGAATTTATCAAATAGGGAGCTGCCCAAGAAGAGTTCACATGTTTCACCATCACGGCATCTGATACGTGATTTGGTAGAAACATTGTTGCACCTCCATGCATCTGCATTGCTTCACCCAGAAGAATGACATACATTCCTCACCGTTGCCACGTGGGAAGATCCGCATATCTTTAGCTGCCATCTCCACCGTCTATGTGCTTTATAAATATGAATGTATCAGATTATGATAGTACCTTTGATTTGAATGAAGAATTATTTTGTTGATCTCTGTCCAGAAATTTCTTCTTGTTGAAGGTCACCGAGGGAGAGCTTGAGAGTTTCCTCTAGCCTCTCTCCCTAGCTAGGCTTCCATTCCTAGCATATCTCTATCCATCTGCATCACATTTCAGCATCCAAACTCTACCTTCATTACACTTTTCTCCATCACCGGTTCATCAATTCTCATCACCAAACCAATATTCGTTCTGCTGCGTCCTCCAGTCATCATCATCATTCTTCAATTCATTCCGTGCGTTGCCAAGCACAATTTCCATTGCAGCGTGCTTCTACTGTCCAATCCGAGAAGAAGATCTAGTTATTCCCTCCTCCACCAGAATTAGCTGGATCGTTCTTCCATCAAGTGGTATCATGAGCTATGGTCGTCCACGCATCCATAGCTAAGTGTTCCTTCCATTTTCCATTTCAATTTTCATTCTATTCGTGTTCTCTGTTTTTGGTCACTGTTTCATTTTTTTGTTTCTGTTTTGGTACTTAAATTGTGGTTCTAGTTCTGATTCCTGTTTTTCCATTGTGTCTTCATGTTGTTTTTATCATTTTAAACGGTGAATATCCATTGCTTGAGTCAATTCCAGCTTCAATTTGTAATTCCAGTACTGTCATGGTCATGTGCACACCACTGTGCAGTTTTAATTCTGTTTTTCTTGGTTTTTTCTGTTCTGCTGAGTTTAATTCATTTTAATTGAGTGTCAAGTGCTAAACCAGTTGTATATATACCAAATAAGGCAATGAAGACTAGATCTAGCCTTGGTAATACAAGCTGAAGCACTAAAAGCAAATTTGTTTTGATTTCTGCTTTGAATTCTGATGCAGAATTTGGATCTGGTTTTAAATTTTTAAAACTGTTTCAGTTTGCTTTATTTGATTCTGGTGCCTTGCACAAGTTTGGTTGATGTTGTTGAATGATGCTAAAGGTGTAGCAAACCATTACAAGCAATGAAATGCAATTTGCATAGATTGGTTGTGCATAAACACTAGCATTTTACTGTTTCAGCTTTATTTTCCAGGTTTTCACCGTGCTAAACATCCTTGAGTAGTTCAATCTGAATTTTGTCATGCTAAGTACCTAAATTCTGGCTTAGTTCTGTGTAATTACATTTTCTAGAGTCTTTTCCTTTGTTGTCCAGTATTTGAATCACATAGAAAACTGGTTTTGGTGGTGATTTGGTGCATTTTACTGCATAAAATGGTACATCAGTGGTGAATTTTGGAAATCTTCTGTTTCTTTGCTGTTTTACGATTTGAACAAGCTTAAATTGATGGTTTTAAGTTGCTAGCACTGTTCAATTGGTCAAAACTTAGCCTATATGCAGATTAGCCTTTTAAACCATCACTTTTTGGTTAAAAATGGAAGTGAACCAGTGATTTTGAGTTACAATCAGTTTCTAAGTTGTTTAAGAGTTTGAACATGCTTAAAATCATCAAGCAAAGTTGTTTGGTTAGTCACATGAGCTGTTGAATCACTTCTCTACGAATTTGGGTTTGAAACCACCAAAATCAAGTTATTATTCTGGTGCAGTCACAATTTACAGCCACTGTTTTGGATTTTCATTTGCAAATTTATTTCTGGATTGTGGAAAAAGCTGGTACAGTGACTGAAAATGAAAATAAATGAGTAAAATAAGCAACATCAAGTGTTAAAAAGCTTAAAGAACCATGCAATCCAGTTTACAAGCCCTGAAAGTCAAAAACTCAAAATCTGAAAGTCATTGGGGCATTTTATCAAACACTTTTGAAAATTGATCAAACAGTTTGGTCTGGATGAGTTTGTGATCTGCACTTTTCGTTTTATTGCTTTCTTAATCTGTTCTAGTGCCTTTGATAGGTTCCTTTTGAATTCTTGTTGTTATTCCATCCTTGTTTTCCTTTGAGTTCCTTATTTTTGGCCTCCAAATTGTCAAACATTCAAAAATCTGGTTTGAAATTCTGGTGCAGCTTGTTAATTCTGTTTGGTGCTATTTAGATGCTTATTGGTGCAGATTTTGTGCTAGGGTGATTTCTCATGCTAGTGGTAGTATTTTGAGGGGTGGAAACTTGTATAGCTCTTGATCTAAGTGCCTCTACAGCAAAGGAAAATAACTTCCAGAAACACCATTCTACAGTGATAAAAAGAGTGAAAAATTGGCAACTCCTATAGTCAAATTTTGAGAGGCCACCTCTATATCAAAGTGAATGAGAGATTGAGTTTTTTGGACCTAAAAGAAACTTGCTAGAGGAGAGCCAACACCCTAAAACAGTTAAGAAATTGAGTTTGTGAGGTTGCACCCAAAGCTGAGTAGTCTTGGCCGAGAGGAAAATTCTGCACTTGCCTTCCAACTTTTAAACAGTTCAGTTTCTAAATCTGATTTGTGCTATCAATTTTGTTTATACAGTTTCTAATTTGAGAAACATTTTAAATGATCAAAAAGATTTTGAAACTTGTTGATTGAACTGGTTTTTACAATTGAAGGTGCAGATTTCAGCTTTTAAAAAAATTGCTCAAAACAGATTTCATCACACTTGACCATTTGGGTTTTTCTGGTGCAACTATATTTTTTTTTACCAGCTTGGTTCATTAAATGGTGATCAATTAGAACAAACTACTTTCTCATTTCACGTTGATTGACACTAATGAACTAAGTCTTTTGTTGCTTGAGTAAAATTGATTTTGGAAAACTAATACATCATTAAAAACTCATTTTTGGAAATTTAGTTGCTGCACTTAGGATCATATAATCATTTTGCTGAATTGAAGCTTCAGTTGTAAGTGCTAGCTATAGTATATCTGCTGGTTGTGGTGTGTAACAGTGCAGGTTTCTTTGAACTGAAAGGAGAAAGCAGGAATCACAACAACATTGATAACCCTTCCAACCAAATTCATTCTGCTGCACCGATCCAAATGCTGTCACAGCAGCTGGACAAGTTCAAGCAGTGCACATATGGAGCAGCAGAGTATTGTAGCTTGATCTTTTGGAGTTTTGAATGTGTAATCTGTTTTAGATTTAGTTTCCTTTGTTTTCTTGTAAAAGGTCATTAAGACCAAGTGAGGAAAGAGTCCTTGGTGCTCTCTCCAATCTTGGCAATTTTTTTTACTTGCATTGCTAGTAGATGGTGAGTGTGTCTTGTTAGCCAAAAGCTACAAGCCTCACCTAGGATTTCTTTTGTTTTATCTTCTCATTCCCACGTTCTAGGCTTTTGTTCCGTTCTAGGCTTTTGTTACATTAGAAGTCCGAAAATTAGAAGTCTAGGTGTTTTTAACTTTCTCTTTGTTTGTTTGAGTCCATTTTTTTAAAATTCAATAGTGAATCTCACTTTGAAAATGGTTAAGTAAGTAGCTTTAGACATTCTGGCTAGGTTTTGGCTCACCTCTGTTATCTGAGAAGTGTCTCTTGACAAAATCTTAAGCCTTTTCAAACTACGAATCCACTTTTGAAATTAAAAGATGAAAGAGAAAGGAATAGAAATGAGTGAGCTTAGGGACTTGTTTGCCCAATACATGAAAAATGAAAATCAAAATGAGGGTAAGCAAAAAGAAAGTAGGAAGTTTGTACCTCCAACCATTAAAAGAAACCTAAAATTAATGAGAGATAGTATTCAAAAGGGAAAAATATTTCTTGAGAGTTTAAAAGACCATATATAGTTTTCTTTGTAGAGAAATTAAGTTTGGAACCAGACTTAAGAAGTTCATGGATAAGAAGAAAGAAAGAGAGATTATGAGAAAAGAAGAGGAAGAGAAGAGAGAGAAGAAAAAGAAAAAAGAGAAGAAGAAGAAAGAAAAAAGAGGAAAAAATAAAAGATGAGATAAGAAGAGAAAGAGAAAGGAGAGAAGAAGAAAAGAAGAGAGAATTGCAAGAGCGAGAAAATAGAGAGAGCAATTACTACTAATGGAAAATTCTACTTCAACAAATACAAGGGAACCAAAAAAGGAAGGTTTCCAATCCTTTGATTCTTCTTCAATTATCTTTAAGTTTTTTGATGATAACTTCTCTTTTAAACTAATTGCCAAACCAATATTCGTTCTTCTCTTTTAAACTAATTGCCAAACCAATATTACGTTGCCAAGCACAATCAATCGATCTAGTTGATTCCCTCCTCCACCAGCTGGATTTTCTTCCATCACCTTTAGTATACTGATATTCAATCTTCATAACATGAAGAATTAGTTTATCTTAAAAACTGCTTAAGCAAATTCATTTTATCTCGTTCTTCTGAAAAGCTATTGATTTGCCAACAAACCACTTAGCCAAACAAATATCATCTTTCCAACAAACCAGTTAGCCAAACAGATCTTACAAAGGCCCAAATCAAATTTAAGTTTAAGGGCCACCACAATTCAAATCCACTATAGAAAAACTATAACAAACCCAGATTTCAGCAAAAGATTCCAACATCTCTCACTACATTATAAGAATTTTACTGAAATAAATTTACTTAAATCCAATTACTCAACATTGAACGTAGCTTTTGAATACCAAAGATCTCAAAAGATAAATAAACATAACAGTAAAGATGTGATCATAAAAGCAGATGTCATCATAAAAGGAAAACCTGAAGGCGAACTGTATGTACTTTGAAAAATAGAGTTTGCAGGATGTATTAAGAAGAATAAGCTGAGTTACAAACCATAATGCAGAGTTCTTATATTTCTTATCATTTCACTATGTATATGATACCTGCATCACATTGACTTCAAAGAGTTCCAGTTGAGACCTTTTTCCTCAATTAGATTGATAGATACATTACTTAAATTAGGAAGTTTCCAGATCAGATGAAGAGCTTGCATATTCTCACTTACACAAAGAAAGTGAACAATGTTTATTGATGTAATAATGGTTCCATGGTCACTACATGAACCTATACAGAACCAATATTCAAAACCATACACATATTTTGAAAGAAAACCACAATTTAAACAAACAACTTTTTATCACATAACATATACTACAAATACACTAAACATCGCATCATTTCTTTCTTACGACCCCCTCTTCATCCAAGCGTCCCACATCGTTGAAGGTCTGCGCTGCCATCTGATCCGCTGCTTTAAGTGTTTCCGCCATTGCCCCTGGTCGACTTTCTTCCACTTTCATCACCACCTTATTATTATCTCCTCGTCCCTCAGAAAAATCTTTGAACCCTTTATCATGTAGCCTTAGCTCCTCCATTTTCCTCCTTGCATCTGCATCTCCACCTCTCACATTCTCCTGTGTCACATCCGGATAATTTACTCACATATACACAATGCTTCCATTCTTAAACTCATTTTTATCCTTAAAATTTTTTACCACATTTAAAGAAAAGAAGACCAAAACTACAGTAAAACATGAACAGATTCTAAGACATGTTAGGCTCAAGAAATTTAAAAGTAAGAGTGAGAGTGAGACCTTGTTGGTTCTCTCCCAAGCCCTTTCCGCAGCCTTGTCCTTCATCTCAAGAGCCTTATACCTCGCAGCATCAGTTGTTTCTGAAGTCTTGTTCTTTGCTGCCTCTGCACTTTGTGCAGCCTTGTCTTTCATCTCCACAGCCTTATTCTTCGCTGCCTCATTCGTTTCAGCAGTCTTGTTCTTCGCTGCCTCAGCAGTTTCTGCAGTCTTGTTCTTCGCTGCCTCAGCAGTTTCTGCAGCCTTGTCCTTCATCTCCCTTCCCTTGTTCTTTGCTGCCTCAGTCGTTTCAGCAGTCTTGTTCTTCGCTGCATCAGCAGTTTCTGCAGTCTTGTTCTTCGCTGCATCAGCAGTTTCTGCAGTCTTGTTCTTTGCTGCCTCCGCAGTTTCTGAAGCCTTGTTCTTTGCTGCCTCCGCAGTTTCTGCAGCCTTGTCCTTCATCTCCCTACCCTTGTTCTTAGCTGCCTCAGCCGTCTCGGCAGTCTTGTTCTTCGCTGCATCAGCAGTCTCGGCAGCCTTGTTCTTGGCCGTCTCTGCCGTCGCCGCAGCCTTGTTCTTTGCGACCTCGGCGGATTCCGAGAGCTTCTCTTTGGTTTCCTCTTTCTTGCCGCTCAAGTATTCCACAGCCCTCTTAGCAGCATCCGCAGCAGAATCCTTCAGCTCCCCAAGCTTCTCCATAGCACTGTCTTTCCCTTCTTTCGTCTTCTCCACAGTGTAGTCCTTGTACTCTCCCATCTTATTCACCGTAGCATCTTTTCCTTCCTTCGCCTTCTCAGCAGCGTAATCCTTATACTCCCCACCCTTCTCCATAGTCTTGTCCTTCGCTTCCTTCGCCTTCTGAGAAGCATAATCTGTGTACTCTCCAGCTTTTTCCATTGCTGCATCCTTTGTTTCCTTCGCCTTCTGGGCAGCATAATCTGCGTATTCACCAGCCTTGGAACCGGTTTCGTCCGTGGCTAAAGAATCGTAGATCCCAGGATTCTTGGATACTGATATGTCTCTCACTTCCCCAGCAGTCTCGTCATCGGGTTGGATATTAACATCATGAATCACCTCTGTGGTGTGTGCTTTCGCAGGAACTGATTCTTTCTTCCCAGCCACAGCCTCTTGCACCGCCTTTAACATGGACCCTATCACACCACGCTTTTCTTGATCTTGATCGTGTTGCTGATCCACAACACTGACTTCATCCACAACGCCCACATCATCACGCGCTCTCTCTCTGTTGGCTTGTTCAAGCTCTTTGGAAGCAATTTTCGAAGCTGCCTCAGCTCGATCCTGATGTTGCCCCGATGCCATTTAAAATCTGTTATTTTTTTCTCTCACACTGTTTTCACTACTTTGTGGTGGAAGTTTGATCTGTGTATATAAGATATGATATAGAAATGTTGAGGAATGGAAGCAGGATTTGATGGTTTATATATGAGTGAATGGAAAAGGAAAGAAGAAGGTAAAGTGACACGTGGGAGCAAAGAAGAGCAAGGCGGACATGTGGGTGCAGGCATGGTTGCAAAGTGACACGTTAGCATGAGATTGTTCTTGGTGGTGACATCTAACGTTAGGTAAAAGATATATATTACATATGATATGCATGCATTGGGATTAACCTAGATATTGAGGATTAGTAGGTTGTTCGGTCGCACAGAAACCTGACATTGTCTGATGAAGGTGCTTAGTATTATCTCAATCGTGGCATCATGTTAGGGGAAGGAGTAACCAAATCGAAGAGTCAAAAGATTGTATACAGATTCTTGTTTAATTCTGCATTGGAATGGAGTGGTGAAATATCTAATACCACTATTTTATTTTATTTTATGTCTCTTTTTCCTTCTTTTTCTTTGTTACATCGTAACACTTGCGTTCTTTTTATCTCTACCAGTTATTTATACAGTAATCACAATAGGAATATCATATGTGAACAATTTTATTGATGGTAAAAAAAGTTGTCAAACAACATTTTGTTTTAGAATATTATATGTCTCTGTCCATTTATTTGTTAATATAGGTATTTTCTAATTATAGAATAAACAAAAAATATAACTATGATGAGATAATTTTCTTTTCTGAAATGTTAAACGTCGAATTACACTTCACATACCCTATCTATATCTAGAGATTGAATATCAAAAAATTAATTTTTAGTTATAGCTCAGGGACTCATTCATGAAAAAGAAATTACAGAAAACTATGTTCTTTCTTATTCCAGAAAATTAACTTAGTTACAGTAAACTATTTTATACTATAAAAACTGAACTACTTTTATAAAAACTGAATTGTACTCTTTTTTTTTCTCAGTTTGAAAAACTCAAACTTTTTCTATTAAGAGTTTAGTTAACTATTTTAAACTCTGAACTATATTTTAGTTTGGTTTGAAACTTTTACTTGCTTGCTTCGTTCTTTTTTTATCTTTCGGCAACATAAAAAAATAAAAAATAAAGAAATAAAAACACATGCCCTCCCAATTATCTTTTAGATTATATATATATATATATATATATATATATATATATATATTGTACCCGGTAGTAGCTAATACGTAAGGCTTGTGTTTGTGTTATCTTTCTTCACTATGTTTTATATTGTGGATTGGTTGTCTTGGTTAACAATTTGTAGTAAAATTTGAATTATTAATTTATATTTTTTTCTTCAGTATTTTTTTAGTTGCAAATATCAACACTATCGTGACAATCAAATCATTGAAGTTGGAGAAAATTGGTGTTTACATGTAATTAGTACATGTTTATAGGTTCTCCTATGGTGATATACATGCTTATAAGCACTGATAGGATATATATGGTATAGTTGTATACATTATCTTATAAAGCAATGTCATGTCATGACATGTACTAGATGACTTAACGATTATATTTTGAAGTATTATTATCAATAATTTTTATTTATATTATTGAACATTGCTTTAGACATTTGTCATATTTTTCTTAATATTTTATATATTTTTGTATATAATAGAACGGATACATAATAAAAACAATTTATATTTTCTTTTGAAAAATTTTATCTATTTTTTAAAGTATTTTATTCTAAAATTAATTATTTTTTTTTAAAAATTAGACTAATAGATAGTGCATATTTAAAAAAACGCTATCTATTGTCCGCCAACAATAGATAACGTTTATTTAAAAAAGCGCTATCTGTTGTTAGCTACCAAGATATAGCGTTTATTTAAAAAAACGTTATCTATTGGTGGCTGACAATAGATAGTGTTTTTTTAGAAGCGCTATCTATTAATAGATAATGCGCAAATAGATAGCGCTTAAAAAGCGTTATCTATTAATAAAAAAAGTGCTATCTATGCACTTTTTTGTACTAGTGAGTTCTCAATAGTCAACTTATCTCGAACAACAATAAGGAATCCCTTTCTTTGATTACATTCTGATATTGAGTAACGGCTTTTTGAAGATCCAATTTCAAATCATCATATTGGATCGTTTGAGTTGGCGATTATCATCCTGAGCTTAAGTCAAAGCGATTGTTTCTTTTTCCTTACTTTCCTCCGCAGCTTTCAAGGCCTCTTCAAGATGACGGGATAACTCAGTCTTTTCTTTTTGAGCAATTTTTAGCTCCTGACGAACAATGTCTAATTCTTCCGCCAGTAAAGATTTGGTGGAACCGACAGCATAGTTCATACAAATACTAGCTCGGGCGTTGAGCTCGTAGGCCATGTCTAAAGCTTCACCTGGAGTCATTCCTTTGAAAGGAATCTTTTCTTCAGGAGTAAGGTTATATTGTAGTTGCTCGACAACATGTACATGTAGATTAAGAGGACCGGAGAGTAAAGGGCCGGTGATCTTCCTCTTTTTGTTTGACGATGCCGTGTTGTTTTGGGGTAACTTCCTTTTATTGTCACCCTTCACAAATGCCCATTTATATCCTTTCACTAGAGGGGGAGGGTTTATCTCGGACCATTCGAGCGAGTTGTTGACATTGAACTCTATTTCGTTATTGTTGTTTTCCGATTGACCATCGTTACCATCTGACCCTAAAATAGAAGACACCTGCCGACGATGACGACTCTACTACATCATCAGTGTACCCCTGATGAGTGTCGCCGCCCAATCAAATTTGATGTGCAGTTTAAAGTGCAGTATAACTAGGGAATGACCCCTAGGTCGTCTCCCAAGGACCAATTTTGCAGTTCAGAGTCAAGTCTAACACGAAAGGGGGGGTTTTGAAAAGGTTTTGCAAAAATTAAAGGACTCAATAAAGACATAGAGGCAAGCAAACTAATTTAACTATCATGGTAATAAATCTAACACTCTTAAAAAAAAAACTTAAACCACATTCAAACAAAACAAAATAAAATTCTAGCCACTAACACCATAACCACACAACTATCTAACTCAATTAAATTAATTTAAATGCAAAACTAAATTAAAGAAATGTAAAACAATTCAACCTACTATTTAAACTAAATTAAACAAAAGAAATAACAACATTATTTTTCCTATCACTCACGTGACCAAGTGATATTTACCCAAATAAACTTGAAATTGCAATGCTCTTGAAATACCCCTCATTGCCGTGACCTACTTGTACCATCCAAACCAAGATCACCTTCAAAATGTGCTGCAGCCCTTGATGCCAAAATCTGGCCACCTCCGTGGTTTAGCAACTAATCCCAATGCAAGGAGAATGATGTTATCCAAAAGCTTCCATCACCAAGCTCAATCACGTGTCTTCATTCTACTCTCTGCTGGAACCGAGACACACTCCTAGGGAATCACCAACTTCAAAGTATTAAAAAGAAGTAAAATAAAACTTCAAATCAATTCCAAGTGGTAGTAGCTGCAGCAAGGTGTGACCAAATCATGCACTTTCTTTGCTTGAAAAATAACGCTTCCAACTACACCCATCAATTTTACTTGCATCCAAACGTCCAATCACTTCCTTTTCTTCACACAATTAAAATCAAAATGAAAAGGCTACCAACCATATGCTGGGTTATGTTGCTGCAACTAGTTCTACTCGGACCCACCATTTTGCTAAATGAATTTAGATGCAAAGCTACCTACTGCACCTACGTTTCCCATCTAATCCCGAGACAAACGCTGCACCCAACATCCCATCATCCAATTTGCAAAGCTTTTCTCTTAGCCTCTGTTCTTATGAATGGATTTGGGGGAGATGATTTGAGTGGATTTGAGTGGATTTGAGGGTAATTTTGTTGTTTTTTTGAGTAGATTTGTGGGTAATTGAGAGTGGATTTGAGGGTAAAGTTTGTGAGAATTAGTATAGGATTTGATTGATGTGA
This sequence comes from Vigna radiata var. radiata, assembly GCF_000741045.1. Taxonomy (NCBI): domain Eukaryota; kingdom Viridiplantae; phylum Streptophyta; class Magnoliopsida; order Fabales; family Fabaceae; genus Vigna; species Vigna radiata. Next base: position 13,677,556 of record NC_028358.1, read on the forward strand.
TAGAATTAAAAAATTTGTTTAATTGGTAGAAATGAAAGATTACCAAAATGCCCCTAGTTATTTTAGTAATATAAAATGTTTTTTTAATGTTATATTTAAATTTATAATTGTTA
>NC_028358.1:13678458-13685733 GCF_000741045.1 Vigna radiata var. radiata
CGATTCATGTCAAGGGATAGGTTTGCCAAGTTATCTTCAATACGTTCAACCTGCACTTGCATTTGTTCCATCCCCTGCATTCTCTGTTGCAAGTCTTGTACCCCCTCCCATATTTGATTCATCATATTAGGATTTGAATATTCTGGAGGAGGTTGCACAGGGTTGTGATGATGTTGTGGTTGGTCTTCTTCTTCATCATCGCCATCATCATGTTGCCAAACACCATTCACATTAACAATGTTCAATCTCTTCAAAGAATTAATTGAGAAATGATGTATTGGCCCAATATGACTGGTGGCATCACCATCAACATGTACTCCACAATATTGCATTATCTGTGTGATGAGGACACCATATGGTAGGGGTGTGTCATTGGCCTTGCATTTAAGCATATGTTGCATGATGTGATGAGGCCAATTGAGAGCTACATTATTTTTAATCAGCCATATCATGAAGATATCCTCTTGCAATACCTTTGCAAAATTTGCAGGTCGTGGAGTCAGCATGTGCACAATAACATAATGCAGAAGTCTATCATTAATATTCAAACACCCAACTGTTTTAACACGTTGACCCTGCATTTCTGGTCTAACCATAATAGCTACTGCCATCTCCCGATCATAGTGAAAGTCATCTGGGATATTTGAAAAAGACAACTTTTGACCCTCGTATTTCATATTAGCAACATTCAACCAATCAGCAGGTTTCAATCTAATTCTTCTTTTGTTCACCTCACTCATCAAATATCCATTTCCAGAAATCTTCAGATTTGAGTAAAAAACTTTGATTAAGTNTGGATAAAAGGGTCCCTGCAATGTAAGAAATTCCACCACCCCTTGAAATAGAAGATTATGTTGGAAAAGTAATCCTAAACTGGCAAATGATTCGAAATTCATTATCTTTGGAAGAACAATATTCCTACTGTAGAAATCAACTGCATAGTTTTCCATTTGATGGCTGTGAGTGAAAAAACGACGCTGATCTAATTGTTCTTCAATAAATGGTCTGATATTAGCTGCATCTTCTGCCTCATTTTGAGTTTCTTTTCCCTTGCGACTTTTTCTAGGCCTTTTGGTTGATGAAGAGGCCATTTAAGAATTTCTTGAACAAAACAATATTATGTAGAATAACAAGGTTAGTGATAACATAGTATTGAATATTTAAAATACTTAGAAGCAAAGTGAAATCATTACATAATAATCATAACAATAATGTCCAATACTCATACATCCGNNNTAACAAGTCATAATGACATCCAAATAGTACATGGCATAATAAAGATGTAATAGAAGTTGTTACATAATNCAGNCTAAGAATCACNGNTGNAGAACATTTGACATAATTTATTCCACCTTTTGTGAGGTGGGAGTCCCATCAACTTCTTAACACATTTGGGCTTGTCACATAAGAAGTCATAGCATTGGTCCAATTGGGATTCATCAGATATGTTCATACCAGTCAGCATATTATAAATGTCAGATTCTGTGTAAGTGTAGCTTGTGGAGTGACGTAGTATTTCATTCCTTTCTTTCATGGTTGTGACCTGTTCAACTGCTGCATTAGAAATAACACCAAAATGAACATTTGATGAACAAAGGACATTGGTGAAACCGTCCAGGCTGGTAGTGAACTTCTCAAATTGGGATTCAATAACATCCATCGTAGCTGCCTTCCTTTTCGAACCTCTTGAGGATGAAGTCCCACCGGATGGGACTGAAGGCACAGATTGAGTCCCACCTGGACTATATTCATCAACTGAGGGAGGAAGTGATGGCGGAGTAGGGTCTCTATACCCCATCCAGTCAGGCTGCTCAGGAGTGTACTCAATATTCTGATTGAGATCAACAGTAACACGAGGCGTATCCCGCCCTCGACGTATTTGACGAGCGGTCCGAACACCGCTACCTGTAGCTCGATCTGCAGCCCATAACTCGACCATTAAATCGTAATGGCGGATACTGTTCACTCTCCACTTTGCGGCAGTTGGCCTCGACTACACAATAAACATGACAAATATAATTTTTCATATTATGTGATATTCAATATTGCCAAAGTCTTTGTATTTATTTTAATATACCTGAATGAGGTCCATCCAAACTTCATCCTCTACATCAAATCGCATAGTAATGGGGTTCCAAACAAAACCGCTTAATCCAGAAAAGAGGTCATGAACCTCACGCCATTTATCTTTCAAGACTTTCTGACGGTTTTTAACATTATTTTTTGTAATGGCGACATACCCAGAGACATGTAGATGATCAACAATATTAGTATACGCTTGTGATGTCCAACTCCCATCAACCCTATTACCGATTCTTGATTCCTCAATCATATAGTGCAGGAGACGTGTGTCCATATCCTCAGTCCATTTTATGAACTCTCTGGTAGGACCAGAGGACTCAGTGGCGTGTGCCTTCCCTCTATTCATTTTATACCTACTTGATAAACAAATTAGTTAGAAATTAAGAGTAAACATCCATAATAAATCTTCATTCTCATAAATATAAACAACAAATAGTCATACAATCAAAATAAAATACAATAACTAAGAGTTCTGATAATCTCGCCACATATGATCTGCTATGGCATCTCTAATACTACTACCCATCCTATGATCCTCTTCCCTAACTTGAGACGATGAAACATTATGCTCTTCTCTTTCAGTCAACTCATTATCAACTTCGGCAAGTAATGAGTCATCATGATCCACGTTACGAAGGAAGTTGTGTAAGATACAACATGCTAAGATAATCTCTGTCATCGTCTCCAATTCATAGTGTGGTTCAGTGCCACTTGCAATGATAGAGAATCTTTTTTTCAACACACCAAAAGTTCTTTCAATTACATTTCTCAACGATGAATGTCAATGATTAAACAACTCGCGCACATTTTGTGGTCCTCTACGTGTATATTCCTTAAGGTGATATCTGACGCCTCTATATGGAGTCAAAACTGTGCTTTTCAACATAAATTCAGCATCACCGAAGTAGTATTTTCCTACATTTTTGGACATGTACATCTAATTAGTCAGTAGTCACATATATCGCTATTTAGTCATCAACATCATAATGTGGTCACTGACCTTGGGGGATAACCAACGGATCATCTCGATCAAGAGCATATTTTAAAATTCTTGAATCTGATGCAGTGCCTTCCCACCCAGCAAGGACATATGTGAATTTAATGTCAAAATCACACGCAGCGAACACATTTTGAGTTGGCCAATCTTTTCTTCCTCGAAATCTCGGAGCATCAGATCTTGGAACCTTTACACGAACATGAGTACCGTCTATGGCCCCTAAACAATCCTCATAAAAATATGAAGACATGATAAGAGTCTACATTTGTTATCATAACTTAATCACACAAACTATACAACTGTTTTTAAATCGGTACCTTAAAGTACGGGTAAAATCGATTGTTGTTCAAGATATATGGTTGAACCTCATTTCCTGAGGGTTGAATGAGAAATTCAGATTCCAAACTTATAACTGCATCCAACACATTGTGAAAGTGTCTGCTAACCGTCGAACCCGATCGATGGAAGAAAAAACGACACTTCGATTCTTAACATTATGGCCAATTATATGAAGAAATTGAGCCACTTGTTGTGCCACTGTGGATCGAATGTTGTCCTTAACTAACCCAGTTGATCTTAGTCTTTCACAAAGATTAATAAATGCCTCTGGACCCATCCTAATAATGTCGCGACATCAATTAGTGTGCACAAGATATGACATTAATTTCTCCCTACGACGATCTCTTTATGGTAGGGAAATACTTACACTACTAGAATCACTCCAGTACATTTCCAATATAGTCAATGCGTGTGCAACAATGCATAACATTGTTACCGAAGCCAAAGCAGTCGTTATTTCTAAGTGTCTTCGTATAATTGAGATAATATTGAAGTCTACGCCAAGCACATNATCATCTATATCTTCACGATCCAAATATGATAAATCTAATTCTTCTTCCATCTATATTTACTTAACCAAATATAAATACTATAATTAAAATCATACATTCATATATTAATTAAACAAACAGTTGGTCATACATTCATACATAATATCTTAATATTATAAATAATTATTATACATTGTTACATTAAATAAACATAATACGTAAAAAATATTCATATAATCAGTTATAAAAATACAAAAAACATAATATATATTCATAAATCTATTTCTTCTTGCAATATATTTAATAACCAAATATATACAATTTAACAACTTCAAAAACAAAACTCAAATAAACAGTACTATTAAATTGATATATTCATATAATAATATGTTAATTAAATATATTCATACATTCATATAATAATTATACCAAATACATTAAACATGTTCAGTACAAAAACCAGACTTTCATTAGCAATGTCATACATAGCTCTTGAAGACAGTGATGATCCTTTGAAGCAAGATTTGAAGCAATGCTGAATACGCTTTCAACCAAGATTTGAAGCAACAATTCGACCAATACTATGTAGTAAATTAGTCACAATTCCAAAAGCAACCTGTAAAAAAATAAGCACATGAATATCTTATATCATATAATGGTTAATTATAAATTTCAAACAAAGTACAATATCTACCTTCACAACTTACTTTAGGAAGTTGTAGTTGGAGGGACTCCTTTCCACACTATAACTGAATTCATTACAAACACAAAGTAATAAACATCTGTATCTCAGCAAAAATATAAACAAATACAATGAAAATGAAATTTATACCAACAAATGCGTAGAACCTGCTCTTTACTGTATGATCACGTCCACAAACCACCACAAAGATGCTAAATACTTCTGCACATGAGAAAAATTGGTGTTATTCTGCAAACGGAGAGCATGAAGGACAACAGTTTCAGCGCCTCAAACAAGAACAACAAACAAATGTCTAAGTCATAACATTTTCGTACCTTACAAAATACTTCACCTCCGTAGACTCTGAAATGCACCTTATGCTTACAAAAAACCTGCGACACATACAAATGGTTAGGCTGCTGAAAAAAAAAACCAAATGTTAAACTCCCTGTTTCTGTGTTGCTGCTGCTGCATCTACGAACCAAGTGCTGCATCAACGAACCAACCTCCACCGCCCTTCTCGTCGACACCAAAGCCACCGTCGCTAACACCAGTCACACACCACTCCGAACACCACTCACAGACCAACCTCCATCATCATCTGCGCCCTTCTCGTCAACAGTAGTGACGTACCACCCAACCGGAAACGACGCTGGCAGCACCCAAACAGCTTCCGTGGAAGTCCTTCCACCACCGAACCGGAAACTACGCCAACCTTCGAAGTCCTTCCACCACCTCAAACCAGAGCGCCGAACTTGCTGGAGAAGACGGAACCGGATATGCCAAGTGCTTGCGAGAACGCCGATCCGGATCGTCGTGAATGGAAGTTGTTCGACAACTTGGATCCGGATACGCCACCCTTGTATCCGGATAGACCGTTAATGGAAGTTCTTCTGCAACCTCGATCCGGATACGCCATGAATGTATCCGGATAGACCTGGTTTGAAACTTTCACACAGTGTTGGAACCACGCCGTCTGCCTTTCGTTCTAGTTTCTTCTTCACTTCTTTAATCCCTCCTTGCACGTTTGGTTGGCTGCATGGACTCCCTCATCATCATGAACACCATTCTTCCTCGTCGAACTGTCTTGGTGATGTTGGAAATGGCTTGAACCTGCAACAAAGACATAAAGAATGGAAAGATAGATTACCTCTGGTCCACAGCTGCTCACTCTCAAATAGACGCAAAGCTCCTCAAAGTGAATATCTTCAAACTTGCTACCTCGTTATGTAAACACAGGATGAGTTAATACACACCAAACTTATCTACCAAGCACAGTCTTATTAATGGTGTTGTGGTCAGACTTTATTTTCAAATTCAAAGATCTTTGGCAGCCAGGATTCTCTCCTTTCACGCAGTGCATTGTTTTGTCAAGCAGGGAATCTCTGCAAAAGCTTGCTTTGTGTGAAACAAAGAAATGCACGCCGAGCAGGGTCATCACATGGTAGCCACTGCAAACTCGTGAAAGCACAGTGCATGGCTTCTGTCTTATCAAGGCATAGTGCATGGCTTAATATTAATTTCATGTATCATATATTAGGTTGCTGTTGAAAGTGTATTTTTCGTACAGGGGTATATACGTCTTTGCCCTAACAATCAGCACAAATCTTCTCAAATTTGCGGGATGGGTTCAACAGTGCTATCCCGCAAATAAGNACAGGGGTATATACGTCTTTGCCCTAACAATCAGCACAAATCTTCTCAAATTTGCGGGATGGGTTCAACAGTGCTATCCCGCAAATAAGCTGATTTATTTGATCGCAAATCAGCGGATGAGAACACGAGCTTAATCCTCCATCCGTCTTTGCAATTCTCCGTTAACAGTAAAATCAACCCAAAAGAACAGAGGCTTAGTTTTAAATGCAACTAATATACCGTGTGCCAACACATCCCATCATCTCAAGCCAACTCATGGTACCCCTCCTCTTTCAAAGCAATCAAAGTGGTAAAAAAAACGTTGCAAGTCAATGCTCCTCTCGGTTTTTTGGATATGCAAAACCAAAAGTACTTGAAAGCTAATTCCCACATTGCAATTACCGAGACCTCCTAACTGGACCATGGTAACAACTCTAAAGAAAGCAACCAACCAATTCCAAATAAAATAGAATAGAACTAAGAGCCTTTCAAAAGTTAGAGCTGAAGTGACTATTCTTCATTTTTCAGTTGACGGAATCCCAAAGCATCAATAATATTACTTTGCATTCAAAGAGAAAGAGAGAATATTACTTCCTTTTGCATCATTTCGTTCCAGCAAAGACGTTATATATGCTCTCAATCAAAATTCATAGAAAGCAAAAATGAAAAGTAAATATCATTCACTCATTCAACTATTCAAAAACCATGTACCCAGCAAAATGTTCCAGACTTCCATATTCACTCTCGGCAAAGAGACTATTTAAGCTAACAATTCTCTTCCCAAAAAAAACAAGTGACGACTCACATCTCCCTAGGTCCAAGAATGAGTCACCAAAAACTAGGGTGGGGTCCACCCAAAATAAAACCCTAATGCCACATCATATTTTACAATTTGGGCTTTGCCTACACTACCAAAAATTGGCCCAAAATTATAAAACATTTGTCTACAAATTCTAAAACACTAGATTAAAGTTTAATTAATTCTAAAAAGAAATTGTAGAAATTCTTCAATTGCTTGTGCCCTTCCAAAAGTCTCCCAGTGTATTTCC
>NC_028358.1:13686788-13726417 GCF_000741045.1 Vigna radiata var. radiata
ATATATATATATATATATATATATATATATATATAATATAATATAATATAATATGATAAGTAAATAAATAACTGTTTTTAAAATTCTTTAAAAAGTTAACTATAATAATTATTAAAATAAAAAATATTATTAAATTTATACTAAAATTCATTATATATTTTTAAAATCCTTAATTTTATTAAATTGTAATTAAGAACCGGTAATTACTTTGTAAATTAATAAAACTAAATATATTTGTAAAAAATAAAAAGATAAAAATGTGTGCATGAGAAAACAATTATATATATATATATATATATATATTATATTCTTTTATTTTGTGTTTTTAGTTATTAGTTTTTTTTCTATATTACAAATATTGAATATTATTAACATATAAGCATCACCTGTATATGTATGTAAAAATTTGTTAGATTTCAAAATAATACTACCCATGAAGTAATTGCAATGAATACACAGTTTGGTCAAGTTTAGTTGTCATTTATTTACCTCGGTGTATATAATTAAGAAAAAACTTCTTTTTAACAACATTTTTTTAACAATTTTTTTACAACGCATGCGTCGCAGTTTCTGATTGATCCGTTTTGAAAATAAGTGACTTAGTAAAATTATTAATTAACTATATAATTTCATTTTTTAAAAATTAAACTATCAGTTCAATTGTTATTTTAAATAGTTGAACTTTTTAGTATAATATAGTCAATTATAATTTAATATGATTTGTCCAACCTAACAATACCTTGTATCATGAAACCAACAAAAGTGCTTTATCCAAAATTTCAAGGTGAGTAAGAAATGTGGATAACTTGAAAATTTACAACAACACAAAAATTCATAAATTAAGATCAATTTAATCACATATATATTTTTCAAAAATAAAACAAAATTTATAAATTGAAATTAATTTATATGTAAGTCAATAAAAAATATTTCTTTTTAGCTTATATAAAGCTTAATTTTTATTTTGTGTATACATTACTTCTATTTTATAATTGTCGTATTTTTATTTAAAAATAATTTACAAATAAGCTTACTTTGGAACGCTCTGTGTTAATCCTAAGAAAATAAAAGAGATGTGATGTTTCCTTAACGAACTGTCTCTTCCTTGTGTCAAATGAGATGTTTAGTTTCTTCAATTTGCACCAAAAATTGGCTCTTCAAAGGAGACAACCATATATTTGTACCAAAAACTGTGTTCCAAATAGTCATATTTTACAGACTTTTTGAATCATTAAGGATTGTTTGAATTTAATTTCTCCTCTTTTAGAAGACATGAACGTGTTCCAGCGATGGGTTATTGGAATCTTGGTCCTTGTCTTCTGTGTTTGCTTTCAATCCATGAATTTTGAAAGCAAAATATTGGATCAAAATCTATGGCTTGCCTCAGAAATATCATCAGATCCAAAATAATATTTTTGATTGCATGTGGGATGGGTAATATTTTCTCGTTGGATGATTGTACAGAAAGAAAACTACGAGGATTGTATGTTAAGGTCTTAGTTTCAATTAACATATACAATTTAGAGAAAAAAAAAAGACTTGAGACTTTCTTTTTCAACAGAATTAGTTACGTCTATATTTTTTTTTTAAAAAAACTCTAACATAGTTCTATTATCTTCAAAATATTACAATTGAGTATTATTAAGACTAAAACTTATAAGTATTTATAAGAATAAAAAATAAACATATCAATATGTTAGATTTTCTTAGGTGTAATTTGACAAAACCAACACTAACTATAAAATAGAGTGTGAAAAGATTGTTAGAATTATAATTAAGTTTAATATCTTCGGAAATTTCTATTTCTGCATATTTGTATCAATTGAGTCCCCATATTCTGAAAGTGCTCAATTGGGTCTCTGTTTTGGTAAAATTGAGTTAATAAAGCCCTTGTCGTTAATGGTTGTGGACGACGTTAAAATTTATATGTCTTGACTTGCTGACGGGACAATATTTAATGACGTGGTGCAGTGGTGGAATTTATTTTATTTTAAGTTTTAAATAAAATCCTTTCAAACAAATTAGGGTCCACCTCCACCTCCCCGTTGTCGCCATGCCCCTCCTCTGCCACCTCCACCTCAACGATAACTTTTTCTCCAACCAGATCCCTCCCGAATATGGCACCTAGCAGCACCTCCAGTACCTCACTGTCTCCGACAACGAGCTCACGAGAAACATCCATCTGGAGCTTGGAAACCTCACCACGCTTCGCGAGCTCTAGTGCAATATATATCACTCTCACACTCTTCCTCTTCCAAATCCCCTTCTGACTTCAAACCTTCCTCACTTTCTTCTTCTTTTCCATTCTAATCATATTATTTTTATTTTTCTCAAACCACTGTGAGACATTCCCACAAAACAACACCAACTCCTCCATTAATCGGTAATCTCCTTCAGATCGATTCTCTTTAGTTTTTTGTTTTTTGTTTTATATATATATACATACATACATATATATATATATATATATATATATATATATGTGTGTGTGTGTGTGTGTGTATATATATATATATGTATGTATGTATGTATGTATATAGTTTTTTCATTTTCACGGTCATGTGTTGATGATTTCTCCCTTTTTTTTGTTCGTTTGTTTCTAGCTTTGCAGAATCTGTAAAACTTTTCTTTCAATTGGTTTCTAGGAAGATTCGGTTGATCCGATCCTCATGGGGAGCAATTTAGGTTTGCAACTGTGTGATGAAACTTTAGAATTGATAAAAAATAACAACAAATTCAAACACGAAAAAATTAATAAAGAATCAAACCCCGATGAGAAACTCTGTGTATGTCAAGTGGCGAGAGGGAACACGAGAATTTGAAAGAATTGCAATGCGAAAGAAAGTTTCTTTTAAATGTCTTACCAACTCAGAGACAAAAACAACCAAGCGTGTGTCTAATGTCGTTAAGTGTCAACCTCTCTCATCAGAGGGAGAAAACAAGATTGAGTCCAACACAGATAAGGTTTTAACCTACTAAACAACAAACGTCACAAAACCAAATCCAGTTAATAATTCCAACTTAGAGAGATAGAGCATAACAAATCAAATCGTCGTCCACATTTAAATTAAATAAATCAATGCCAGCCGGCAACCTTAAACTGTACTTGAACTCCAAATTTCAGAGTTGGTTTTTGAAGTTTGGTGAGGAAACAAAAAAAAGGGTGTTTGGTTCTTTTATCGAATTGACGACAACTTTTACGGCGGGGAAAAGGAAAGGAAGATGGAGGTAAGGGGGAGATGGAGAGGTCGTTGCAGTGGAGAAGAGATGGATGAGGTTTGGTTTGACACATATAAGGTTTAATCAAATAAATCCACGTAATCACCTCTTATGCCACATGGTTATTAAATGATACATCAACATGCCACTAAGCAAAAAATTTAACGACGTCCACAAAAATTAATGGCAAGGGCTTTATTGACTCAATTTTATCAAAACAGGGACCCAATTGAGCACTTCCAGAATACGGTGCTATGAGTCATTTTGCAGTGAAAAGATTTTGAAAATTGTTTTGCAGTGTTACAGTCGACTGCACGCGTAGGGAATTCGACTGAGTTAGTTAATGTTTTGGAATTCTGTTAATGTTATGATCTATAACGACTATATTTCTATTGTCTGTTAAAGCATTAAATGGAAGTCAACCGTATTAAATGCGTAATCAATTTTGGCTGTTATGACTGCTGCTAATTGATTTAATTGTCATAACTGTCTGAGGACAGTCGACACATTAGTGGCATAATCGATTATAGGAGCATCTGTTTTATAGAAAACTATATATAGATGTGATTCTATTGATCACAAAGACTTTGGCAGTTCTAACAATTTCATTTTGATATTTCAGATTGTGATCTCTATGAAAAGGCTCCAAGAACTCATCAAGAAGACAGAGGAGATCTTTCTTTGAAGTGTTTCTTTAGGAGGAAGAAATTTGCGCTTACTGTTTGATCAAATTCTGCACTGTTGGTGTTCATCATATTGATAAAGACTTCTAGCAATCTTTGGAAGATTGTTGCTATCTGTTGGGATTACAGGAACAGAACTCGTGGAGTTCTGGACACTTTGAGGATTGTTCAAAGTGGGTTGAAGATTGCAGAAGAGGGGATATCTTGCTGCAGATCTTTGTGTTGCTGCGTATACTTTTAGTTAGAGGGTTAAAGAGATTGCCTACTTTTGACGTGGAGGTCTCTATAAAAATCTCGTTACAAAAACCTTTACTAATATAGTGTATTGGCTTCCTGGTTGTGGAAGGACACTGGATGTAGGCATTGAGGCCGAATTAGTATCAAAACTGTGTTTGATTTTCTCTGTCCCTTAACTCTTTACTTTCAGTCGACTTTACATTTTGCATAGTCAACTTTATATTTCTGCTACACTTCAACTTCTTTTTCCTTGCGATTCAAGAAACTTTGTAAAGCTTTATACTTTGAGAAAAAGATTTTAAAAAGACTATGATTTTTTAACCTCACCAATTCACTCCCTCCTGGTGTTAAAACTAGGCCATCTTGTTTCCAACATAGAATTATCTTCCTTTTGATATTCTAGAATAATCGTGATATTTGTTTTTCAAGTTTGAGGTGTATAATTATCAAATGTAGATGTGCATTTTTCTTGAATGTTCTTAGGTATTACTAGAAATGTCATATTTATATTTTGTCCATTTGAGCGTATTTTTCTGTAGACAGAGATTTAAAAAAATGAAAAAGCAGAAATTTTTGTGTTCATTTTAGATGATATAAGAGTAATGTTATGGATGGAAAAAAGAGATCATTCATCTACTCTCATATCTTATATTAAGAGAGATTTGAAAGATGAAGGTTAGTTTTATTATATTACCCCTACAATTTTAATAATAATAATAATAATAATAATAATAATAATAATAATAATAATTTCTCTTCTTATAATAACTTTTATAATTATATATAATATTAAAAAATATAATTTTATATTACTTTTACTATTAAAAGTATTTTAGTAATCTTTCATTTTTACCAATTAAATAATTATTTTATTTGTCACATCGATCAAATTCTACATTAATTTTCAGAAACTTTATTTCCAAATCCATTCTTACTCACTTTCAAATTCCTTAAAAAAACAATAATAAATTCACTCTCAAATCCCCTCAAATCCATCCACTCACTTTTCGAAATCATTACTCTAAAGTGAACACACCCTTAACGTCTCTAAAATCTCAACAAAGAAAAAAAAAAGAAAAAAAAATAGATGCAATGACATTGGTTTTGTGTGGATATGACCTATCCTATGAAAGGAGTGGTTAATGAGTTTTGTGAAGGTCTTAAAAAAATTGACTCCAGTAGAGCCAATCAAATCAACTATAGAAATAGACACATTAGCGTCATTTATTGTTTTATTTTAAAATAAATGTCACAGGTAGCGAGTCCTGATACTTGTTTATTGTTTCTTTTTAAATAAATAGTTAAAGACAAAAGAGATAATCATGGAATGTTCCTCTCTTGAAACAAAGTCTAAAAAGATCGTACAACTTACTTCAAACAAAGGACTGGAAAAGCATGCATGCTCTGAAAAAGTTGACTTACACAAGGACTATTGTGAAAAGAAGAAAGAGAAAATACAAGCATCAAGGCTACTAACTACAAACGATAACAGAGAAATATTCATCAAGCCTATAAAGAGAAGATCTCTCACAAAGAAAATCAAGAGGATAGAATAAAGGATATCAAGTGTGAAAAGCTTTCAACGCCATATCCATCCTACACAGAAGAAGAGAGAAAAAGAGCTCAAAGAAAGGATTATATTTGAGCTAAAGAAAAAAAGAAGAGAAGAGAAAAGAGAAAGAGATACTCTCGAGCTTAAGTGTCAAATCTCTTACTTTTGTAAGATCTTAGAGAGAAACACTTGCGAGTGCTTATACTGTATTGTATTGTATTGTACAAAAAGTTCTTGGTCACTCCCCAACTAGGAGAACGCTACTCCCTAGAGTCATTTTTTTGTCCTTAAGGGTGACTTTTTCAATTTTTTAATGGATGACTCGTTTTGGTGATGGTTGGTGGTGTCAAGTGCTTGAAAATTGTAGTTTGTGATAAGTGTAAAAAGTACTTGTTTTCATACTTATTAATTAGCTCAAAGTTGCGCATATTCATGAAACAATGTGTTTTCCTCATAGAAAAGATATAATAGGGAGTAGGAAAGTTGTGTAGTCATTTATGCAAGAATTTATACATTATTTGGAGTATTGTTAGTTGTTTCTTTCTAAGCCAATCATCATTTGCTCAGTTAGAAGGAATATTATTCTCTTATGGCACCATCACAGCTCGTTGAGCGAATTGGTCAGTTAAAGGATCAACAATTGAGTTTTCGCTCAGTGCGTGCATAGTTGTGTGTTGAGCAAATTATTTAAATTCTGGATTGGTTTTTAGTTCGAGAAAGACAGAAAACAAGACAGTTCGTAGAGGAGAAAAACACAGAAACATTTGAGGAACTCCAGGAGGCTACTTCAAGATATCAAGACACCATTTTCTCCAAGGAATTACTTTAAATGTGTACGTTCTAGATGACTAAGAGTAGCTACAATTCTATTTCATTGGAATTAGATATACTAAACTCATTTTGATGTAATCTTCCTATTTAATATATTTTTTGTTCAAATGTTCTTCTTGTTTTGGTTGTCATTATATGGAAGTATGATGAATTTCTAAATGTTTGGTTTACTAGAAAGTGAATTTAAATGTGGTCATAAGAAGATCAACCAAAAGGAACGATGTTAGGAATATTATAATTTCTTCTGGTTATTCTAAAACATCATATTTTAATGCAAATTATATGTTAAGTTAATTAAGGAATTAATAATTTAACATATATATTTAGAACTTGATTTAAGGAATTGAACCAAGTATACAGTGATATGAATGTTTGGACGTAGGAAATATTATCCAAAATGTTACTATAAAGTGATTTAGGAACCTAATTCCAATGAAGCTTTCTTTTAAACTCTCAATCATAATTTTAAATTCTTGTTATTTTAATGCATTTTCATCAATATGAATTCAATTGTGATCATTACTAAATTGGTTTTGGTAAATGAGTCCAATTAGACAACATAACTAAATTCCCTTGTGAGAACGATACTCTGTACTTACTTTTACTACTTGAAACGAATTGGTATACTTGCCAAAAGGTTATTAGTTTGCCTACTCCATTGTTGAGGAAAGACCCCAAGCAAGGTAGGTCAAGTCCTACAGGATTTTTAGGCAAAACATGCCTTGGTAATTGATTACAGTGTCCCCATAATCGATTACTAGGGGCTTAATGGCTATTTGTACAAAAATTTGGTGCTCACTCCCCAGTTGGGAGAACGTGACTCCCCAGGGTCATTTTTCTGTCCCTATGGGTGCTTTTCAGGGTGGTTTTAGGTTATGTAGTCCATTATCTTATATGGATAAGTGAGTGTATTCATAGTATTTTGTATTTACACCATTCATTCATAACAATGAATTCTATTATGGTTCAATTTCATTTTCACATAATATATAACAAATTGGAAACTGTATGTCATTCATTAATAACAAATCCTTTTAATATTCATACAGTAATATATTAATAAAAAAAACCTTACAATATTCATAAAGCAATAAAGTACTGAAAAAGTACTTAATTTAAAAACTAAATAAGACTATACTATGAAATCTAAGAAGGTCGTTGTTCATCAAAGCGAGTGCGTATGTAATTCATTTGGTCCTCTAGGTTTACAACTCGAGTTTCCATCATGTCAAATCTCCTGTCCATGTTGTCAAACCCGGTCCCCACGAAGGTGCGAAGATCTTGGATGTCGTTTATAACTTAAGTCAGTGTTGCAGAAGAACTGTCCTGTGGAGGGGGAGACGGTTCTCGGACTTCATGCTCTTGATTACCCTCGTCTATTTTGTGAACCAATATTCCATCAACATTTTGTATAAAACCAAATGTGTATACAACTTCAGCTTCAATCCTATGTTTAAGCTTAATTTGGGTAAAAAGATCATTATCTGTAGGGACCCCAAAGTGGTCCATGAATGTCATAATCAAATGGGAATACGGTAGAGGAGCGTTGTCCCTTAATGCCCTTTTCATCTTATGTCTAATGAGATACCTTTAGTTAATCTCTATGGAATTCAAAAGGGCCCACATCAATATTGTGACATCCTAAATATATGATAAAGATATATGATATAATTAAGACGTCATCACCTATAATACTAGAGAACAATTAAGACAAGTAATGAAGCATTGAGCTTACAGTCATCCAAACTGGTCTAAGAATTTAAAACTTTAAGTACAATAGAGTACTAAACTTGAACTTAATCATAAAGAGTATTTCAAAAGAACATAAAATGACTAAGGAACTCCTAGGAAGACTAGGCTGCAATGTCGTCCTCTTCCAAAGCAGTCTCCAAGGGAACCTCTTCGACATCTGCTCCCATCCAAGTGGATGATCATCGCAAAAGAAAACATATGCAAACATGACACAAACACAAGCAAGCAAGGGTGAGCTAATTATATAAAAAGCATGCATCATAAGAGCATATGCATACAAGAATAAACTTCATTCAATAACAATTTAAAGCATACATCTTAACATGTGGAATACTAGACCTGACTCATCTGGACGTTACAATGATAGTCGAGCTATGGCGGGTCATGCACCCATGATGGCTTGTGGTACTTGGGTTCCCCACCTGGCTACACTCACGAGGTTAGTCTATTCCGCGCCCTGGAGCATACTAGAAGCCTCCAAGACTAAGACCTCCTACTACTCCTCACCACATGGTTCAATCCTCTCTACGTGAGAAGAAGGACCATTGGAGCGTTAGGAAGACCCCAAGATTGAGCTGCTACTTTCATTCTAAACACTAAGAATCTCACAAAGAGATTCTACACTTTGAAATTTGAATTGCCAACTTAAATCACACTCCATCCACTTTGTACTCACTTTTAACTCCAATCAATATACATGTCTAGACATTATAATACAGTATTGTAAACATTGGAACATGCCTCACAATCAATCAACATTCACCCAAAACATCACATCAAATAAGACAAAAGGGAGTGAACTAACCACAGCGCTTTTCACAAAGCGCACTAGATGTGCATAGCGAATCCAACAAGATTTGCACAGTGCACACGAGGAAATTCACCTTGCGAATTACTGCGTCCTGGTGCCAAACTTCAGGTCTCTCGCTTAGCGCACATAGGCCACATAGTGAGAAACTAGGCAGAGAGCTCCTCCTTGGAGTGACTCGCTATGCGAGACCATTCGCATAGCGAGTCTACATGATCTGCAGAACGCCAGTTCTGCAGAATCATGCAACTCATGCCCCTCCAACCACTTTTAACCCTTCAAGGTAACTTCTAACACCCCTAATGCGTGATATGGACCTATTTAAACTTGTCTAGATTATTTTTAACAACCATACAATGATTCTAAAGTGATTTAGACTTGAATTGAACTATAAAACATCCAATCCTATGGCTTAGGGGCTCTAATTCAATTCTACAATTTCTAATGTGTTTTTAGTTCAATTTTATCTGCTTAACAAGTCACAATTGGCTTATCTAAAATGCCCAAACAAACCAAATGCACCCAATACCCCAAACGCTCAGAATCACTCTCCCACTTCCCTTTAAACACCCAAACTGGTTTCTATTTGCTAAACTACCTATCTAATTACCACCACAATGAAACACTTACCCCCTTCACTCCTTACTACCCAATTGGTCATTAGAGAAGAATCAAATTTCTGAAAGCATCAGACTCACCATAAGCACCGGTACATATGACTAGTCACAACTTGTTGGACCAGGCCAGGGCTGCTCTATGATAAGGGATGTACCAACTCCGATTTTTAAGATTCCTCTATCCTACCAACAAAGTTCTCTCAACAAGTTACAAATGATTTATCTAAGTTATCCAAGCTGTTTTATTGTGCTCTAGACCTCAAATGCCTAATTTTAACATCTCACTCCCTCCCACAGTAACCTAAAACAGTACCTGTGCACCCAACTATTACCCATAGCAATGCCAATTAAAAATCTCACCCAAGATCTTTCCAAAACATATCAATTACAATCAATGACTCATTCTGAGACAGATTATATTCATCAGAACAAGACACAGGAAATCAATCATAGGCTTATCATTTGCGCAATCCAGTTCATACCAA
Source organism: Vigna radiata var. radiata (assembly GCF_000741045.1). NCBI lineage: Eukaryota > Viridiplantae > Streptophyta > Magnoliopsida > Fabales > Fabaceae > Vigna > Vigna radiata. The sequence continues at coordinate 13,696,973 of NC_028358.1, forward strand.
AACCAAATACGTAAAACAATGACAACATAATCCCAACAGAACATCATATTTTGAATTCCACATGCATAAAAACACTAAAACAAATTCAACCAAAAATAATTAGCTCTCCTTACCTGGGTTTCTCAAAGTACAACTAACTGAAGATATCCTAATAGTACACCCCGTATAGAGACGAGTTCACAGGACCTACAACCACAAACTTGGTGTAGAGTACAACTCTTAGAGCTTGATGAGGCAGAAAACTTGAAGAGGAAGTTTACTAGCTACATGCACTAGCAAGGTTGCATGCCCTAGCTTCAAAAACAGTGGAAGAAAAGGGGAAATTTCTTACCAGGATGAGACAGAGAAACTAATCGGTGCGAAAGAAAGCCCTTCACGTCGTGAACTCTTAAGCACTTCAAATCAAAGATTGATCGGTTCAATGAATGAGAATGTTAGAGAGAAGACAGAGAGAATTTAGGGCAAAAGAGTTTTAGAGAGAGAATGATGTTGGCTAATGAGATCAGATTCTGAAGAGCCCCTTCTAAGGTCATGGTGCCCTTAGCTTTGTGGGCCTGACTGCCCCAATATAAGGCCCACTTTTTAGGCCCTTACAAATATAATATCCTCTTGTATTTCTTGTGCAACATTGCTTGAACGAGGAACTAATATACGACAAAGAACGTAATGAAGTATCCTACTTTCAACCTTCATATTCCCGACCAGTATTCTACTCTATATAACATTCATGTTTTTGTAGAAATGGCCCTTATGCCACTCGTAATCGATAACAAGACCCTTGTAATCGATTACCGAGACTTAAAATAGGCCATAATGGTCTTCCACTTGTCCTGACTTGGAGGAAACCACCTAAAGGGAAATTTTTGCCAACAATTGAATGCCCTAACGTGCTAATTAGTGAAGGGAACACACCCATTCACATTGAATTGACTCACCGTTCTCGAAAAATGAAAAAAATTACCAAAAACACATGAAAAACCTTCATGAGGAGTGTTGTTCATTCAGCTGGGGAGTGACGTTCAAGTGTCTATACAAATGACCCTCATGCCACTAGTAATCGATTACCAAGCCTTAGAACAGGCCAAAATGGTCTTGCACCTGACTTGACTTGACGAAAAGCACCTAAATGGAAATTTTTGCCATATTCATTGGCCTAACGTGCTAATTGGTGCAAGAAACACACCCATTCACATTGAACTCACTCACCATTCTCAAAAAATGAAAAAGTTTATCAAAAACGTATGAAAAACCTTCATGGTGAGTGTTGTCATCCAGTTAGGGAGTGACATTCAAGTTTCTATACAAATGGCCCTAATGCCACTAGTAGTCGATTACAAGATCGCTATAATCGATTACCAAGGCATCAAAAAGGCAGGAATGGTCCTTGACCTAACCTTAGTTTGGGTAAAGAAACTAAATGGCCATTTTACTCAATAATTTAATGCCCAAACGTGTTCATTGACGAATTAAACACTAACCATGACTTATAAACTCAATCATTCATCACAAAAGCTGCAAAAAGTCACCCAAAAACAAAGGCAAAGTAAATCAAATTTTATATTTTATTCATCAAAAATTAGAATTTTATTCAAATAATGTGTCGCAAGTATGACCTGTTCTATGAGTCTGTTCCTGAGAACTTCTTGCAACAACCCCCATCCTATTTTCATCCAACTTGTGAGCGGCCACCTTGGAGTCGATATGATGAACCAGAGCAGGAGGAATTCCTTTTAGTGGAACCATGGCAGGATCAATTCTGTGATCAGCTGCAGGGGGAATGCCATCATCTGAACTTCAAGGGCTGACCACCCAAGTGGCCCAATTAGTGGCTGCTATCAATCAGCTGACAAGGAAAACTGAAGAGGAGAAGGAGACAACAGTGAATGAAGCACCACTAGGAGCAGTCTCTACCATTGAGTTTCAAGCTGACAGTAATCCTAATGAGGTAGGTGGTGGACTTGATCAGGTTTATTCTGAACTTGATATTCTTATTAATGTGCCTGAGGTTCATATTGATATTAATGCTTTTGATCTTTTAAAACTTGAGCCAATAAAATCTGTCTTGGATCTTGATACTTCTGTTTGGATGTCTGCACACACTCACATTTTAGATTCAGTTTTTTCCATTGAATATATTGACATACCTTATGCTGCTTCAGAGTTATGTGTTGATTTTCACATCATTCCAGTTAATGATAGCTTCACAGTAGGTGTTCATTTAGTTTCTGACTCTAAGGTCATTTTTGAGGAGCCATAACAGGTTGATTCTAAACTTGAACTTCCTTTCTGTTTGGGTGAGATGGAAATTAATTTTGATGATCTTGTGCATGTTGAATTTGAGACACCCTTGCTTGACATTTCTGCTGTTATGCTTGCTCAATCTGAAATTTTGGATGAAATTTTTGTTGTAGAACATATTAATATTCCTGATGTGTGTGCACTGAACTTGATGGTAGTTTTGTGGATTGTGCTGACTTAATTGAGGAATCTGCTGTTATTGGTAAAGACATTTTCAATGAGCAAGCGCAAGTTTATTATAATTTTGAAGTTCCAATTACCATACTTGAGTTTCTTATTCAGTTTGATATATTTGAGTGTATGTGCATAGATTCTTTAGAGCCTGTTGTTAAAAGTGCTGAAATTACTGATTCTAAGGTTCTTAAAGCAGTATTTGAGATTGAGCATGTTCATACTTCTACTGTTTGTAATGATGTTAAGCCTTTGATGCACTGTTCTTTATTTAAAATGATTATGAGTTCACTGTTAACAGAGCTGCAATATTTGATAATCCACTTCTGTATGTTGACTTTGAATTTAATGAATGTTCTGCAGAATTAAATGAAGAAGAAGGTTCATGCACTGAAGGCACAAAGGCTGTTCTGGTGATTGCAGGAGATGAAATTACACATATTCAAGGAGCCTGGAATATACAGAATCAGAAGCAAATGCATGAGGATCTATGGGTGTTGCAGCAAGGAATTCTGAACGTGCAAAACCAGCAATCAGCACTGAAAGAAGAGCTGATACAGTTGCAACAGATGGAGCAGGAGAAAGCTAGTGTAACCTTGGAGAAATTGCACACCTGGGCTGAGCAAGGAGCAAATCTAATAAGTCATTTCTTTTCCTATCTCTTTAGTTGTAGTTATAGATTTTTTCTATTAGCTTGCTTAGTCATAGATAACATAATAAATAGTAGGATAGAAAACATGTTTTATATAAAAATTAAAAAAAAATCAATATTGACTTGTGGCCAATTTAAACAAATTTACTTCTTGTATTACTTCTTGTAGTTTTGTAGTTTAGTTTCTTTTTCTAGTTCTGTTCTTGTACATTTTTTTGTTCAATTGTGTTCAGTTTTATAGAGCTGTTCTGTACATATTTCTTGTTTAATTTTAGCTCTTCCAATTCTATTCTTATATAATTATGCTTATATAATTATGCTCTGTTGATCGATACATACTTGTTGCTACATGTGGTGTAAATATCTGTGCCATCTGTGTTGTTTAGGAAACCATTCTCATTCACACATTGAGGACAATGTGTCTCTTAAGTGTCGGGTGAGAAGGTATAGTTTTAATTACTGTTTTTACTTTAATTTTCATCTATTAGTATGTGTTTTTGTAGTTAAAATAGGAGTAAATTTTTTTTTCCCAGAGTTGATTGCAGTTTTGCTTCAGTTTCTAAATATTTAGTTCTAGCTTGTAATTACCCAGTTTTAATTCTTTCAAAATTTGTTTTAGGTTGAAGACTAGGCTTTAATTTTGTTTTGAATTCATAGTTGCTCGTAGAAATTATTTTCTTTTATTCTTGATTTTGTTTCACTTATTAATAGTTCTATTTTAGTTTTGAGCATTAGTAATTGTATTAGCTTGCTTATCCTGCTACAGCCTTAGGTTTCTTATTTCCCTTCGGTTTTCTTCCCTTATAGGTTTTGTTTAGGAATTTTGTTTCAGATAGTTTCTAGGATTGTTTAGGATAAATTCTTTCTAACAGTTTCTGTAAATACAACTAAGTGATTGTTTCTTTTATTCTTCTGATTTTTCTTATCTGTTTTAGCTTTTTACACTAGATTGACGTTCTGTTTTTAGCTTAACTAGATTGTCTTAGCTGCATATATTAATGGGACTAGGTTTGCTGAGCTTTAATGTGACTAAAAAGCTGTTCAATAGGGGTGAAAGAAGATTTTTCTCACCAAACATTTCCTTAGATTCACATACTAATTTTTTTGGTAAGAAAAATAAAGAAATAATAACAAAAACAAAACCACAAATACTGCAATAAATAAATGAAAAAAAACACTAAAAGGATTAAAGTAAATTCAAATATATTAAGATAAAAGAACATCCAAGATAGGTGATGTTCTTGGAAAGAGTACATAACTTACTCTTCTTACTAAACACAAACACTGACAAAAACAAACTCCACATAAGCAAATAAGGCTAACTCAATACATTATTATTGCGAAAGTGAACCTGTATTGAGTAATTCATCAAAGATATCCAAGTTACTCACTTAAGACATTTTGATCATAGAGAACTTGGAAGTTGAGTCTCTTAAGCCACACAGAATGAAGGATCATGTGAAACACATCAAATCGCTTGGGAGGAGAATGTACTTCAAAGTGTTTTCTAATTTGTTTCACTCGTCTCTGCATTCTTATGTATTGTCTTGGAGAAATACTCTTCAAGATCTCCTTCAAGTTTGGAATGTCCTTCACTGAAACCTCAACTGAAAATGACTTCCAGTTCAAAACATCACTGAAAGGAGGAACATAGTGCTCCGAAATCAGCACAGGAACACACCCACTGTAAATTGCCTCCACCACTCTAGCGCTAGCCATGTCAGACCCACTTGGACAAAGGCAAAACTTGCTCTTCCTCATCATCTCATGGTAAGAAATACTCTCTTCCAGATGCTTCTGAACCTGAATATCTTCATCCTTGTTTTCCCAATGCTTAAGAAGAACTGGAATGACGGGCCCCTGAACTTCCCCAGCAAAGAAAGCCAAAACTGAAAGTTTAGGTGCAGATGGCCCACCAATGAAGCTGTTTGTTGAACTGGTTTTGAGATTAATTTCAGGAAATGAAACATCTTTTGCAGGGTTAAATCCTTCAGCTGTGTTGGCATTACAAAGTACTCGAATAGAGTTCTTGAGCGTATCAGGTAAGGATAATGATGTCCCTCGGCACTAAACAAACACAAAGATGAACAGATGCATGTAATCAATTAATAATAATAATCAAATGTAATGAAATTTTAAGTCTAAATATTTATGCCTTTTAGTTTACCATGTCATGACAAGCAAGGGTGAAGTGATCTGCTCCAAGACTTCGATTCCAATAAGGATATCTTGCAGCAATGACATTGACATAATCTGTCACAATGTTTCTTTGGGGACTAGATTCTTGTGAGACTCTTTCGTATCCATATCGAAGCCCCGTTACTACGCTGAAAGGGAGGAAAAACACATGTGCTTTCTCCGGATCTTTAGTTCGAAAATGGTCATTCTTTTCAATAGCATGCATGAAGTTACCCTCCATGGAGTATATACTTTTGCATGGTGGATTGAGGAAAATTCGAGGCTCCCCTTCTCCATACACAAATACTTTGAACTGTTTCTCCATTTCTAAGTAGCTCCTGTCATAGCAAGTTTTTAAGAAGAGAGTGATTAATGAGTAATTTGCTATGAACAATGAGTCATTACAATCATGAATGCATGGAAATAATTGTACCTGTGAAAGGCCTTAGCATTCAGATACACTGGACCTATGGGAACATAATCTGAATCTTGTGTTCTATTTCCATTTCTGGCTTCTCTGATTGCAGCTCGAGCTTTTGCTAAACCAATTTCGGTTTTTTCTATGATGTTTGACTTTATGGTTTGCTCCAGTAGTAGGTGATGTTCACTAGTTTCGTTCACATATGGTTCATTGAACGAAGGTTTGGAGACATTGAATCCTCTGGTTTCATTCTGTTCAAACAACACAAGTGAGTGATTTAATTAAACTATCAAATATTCATATTTCAATTTCCAGAATTATCTAAAAGTTGATATAAAGCTTAAAAAAAAAGTTAATAAAGTGTTATATGTATGGCTTAGATTTAATGAATTAATGTTTCTTTTAGAATGTTAAAACATTCTGATAAAAAAAAGAGTATGTTAAAAGTAAATATATGATAGTTGAGTTAAAAACATTTTAATCCATTAAAATTCCTCTTTTACCATTTTAAAGTGTGGTAAATAATAATATTGCTTTTTTTAATTAACTAAATTAATATTTTAATTTTTTAAAATCACTTGAAATTCACATTTAGTTATTTTAATGGATTGATATTATAAAAAATAGTTCAAGAGATTAAATTTTAATTTGTTAAAATTGATAATTATATAAGTGTGTTATTCTAAATTAATATTTAAGTTTTGAAAAGTTTTTTAATACATTTTCAGACACTTGAGACAATTTATAAACTTTGAGATTTGAGAAAAAATATAATTGAGAATAAAATTTATATTCGCATTGATTTTAATTTCATTTTTAACACATTGTTCTTTTATATAAGTTATTAAAAAAATTATAAAAGTTTTCAAATAAATAAATATAGGTGAATATTTTAATATATCATCTATTCATAATATCAACTTTCCCTCAAAGCTTACATATATAAATTTCAATACAAATTAGGTATATTTTTCAATAATTTTAAATATACTATGAGTACAACATAATTAATTATAAAATGATTTTCAAAAGACATATTCATAAATATTTACTAGTTATCAATTAATTCTATAAACATATAATTTTATATTTTAGCATAATAAAAGAATTGATTTTTTTTAAATTTTTAATTTGAAAAATTAATCACACCAAATTCACTCTTGAAAAAAAAATAAAAAGCATAATAAAAAAATAATTTTCATAAATTTAAAATATTTTAGAATATTTATAAATTTATCTACACTTCTTATTATAAAATATAAAAGTATTAAATATTTATCTTACATTTTAAGACATTAAATATATTTTTATAAAATAATATTAAAAATATTTATAAAAGTTTGTATAACATATAATTGTTATGTACACAATCCCAAAGGTCTACAAAATTTAAACCAAAATGTAGAATTATATATATAATTTATCCGTAATAAAATTACAAAAATCAATATAAATTAACATACAAAATTTTGGTTTGTTTTAAATTTTATATTAAATTAGAACTGAACAAAACAAAGTCACCGTAAAATAGACCAGTACATAAAAACTAATTTTCCATAAGTCAACTCTTTCACATGCAAAGAAATAGTTGGCAGCAGCTGCATTAAATCTACATCATTAAAGCAACTGCAATAGTGTATGACAATAACTATTAATGTTAGCAGCACAAATATGAAAAGTCTCACAACTCACCAGAAAGTATTATTTTTTAAGCATAGCATTGCCATTTTTTTTTATTATTAATATTAATTAAAAATTGAAAAATTGAGAGGTTAAAGAAACAGGTGACATATATATATTAATCACTTCATATATTACATTATAATTATTAAAAAAATAAATTACATTGAATTTTCATCTAATTAAAAAGATCCATTTTATTATCTAGTTTTTCTTGCACATGCATGCATGAAAAAAAAAATAGTGTTGTGTGTATTTAATCAGTGACTTTTTTTTAGAAAATTATTTATCCTTTCAAACATATACTTTTCCAATTATCTAATGTGTTAAAGTAGTTTTGTCTTGAGATATTTTTAGTTAAAGCAGTAGATAATTAAATGAATAGAAAAGCAAACAACTCAAAGAAATTGGTTGAGTATTATGATAATGATTTAAAAAATTGCATGAAAGAAAATGAGCATATATAGTGAAAGATTGAAAAGAGAAAAATAAGAAAAGAAGTGAGGTCTTACAGATTGATGAAGTTGAGTTTCGAAGGTAGGAGGAGACAGAACATAAGATCCTGTATCTGTTTGATTACAGTTTACAACGAAACTCCATCTGCAATTGTGTGAATTCTTCGCAGTGGCCATCAATATAAGCACGAACAGAGGCACTACAAATATCGCTAGCTTTATCATATGAAGGTCTTCCTCTGAAATCCACCATGCACAGTTCCATTTTCCACTACTCATTATTTCCGATAACTCAACTATCTCTGTGGAACAAAACCACATCGCAACGTCTCTATTTATCGACCACAAAACCTCTTCCTTCATACAACAGCTGTCTCAGATTCTTTACCACACCAGTTACATTTGATCGTAGCAGAAGATTTGTTCGCATGCAACTGTTCCGTCTTGTCTCTTTCTCACAAAATTCTGAAACATTTATTAAAGAAAACTTGGAATCCAAAGTTGTTTAGTATTATTTAATGTAATTTTGAGCTAATATTAGAGAGTGAAAATTCAGTTTTAAAGTTTGAAAAGATAGATGAGTTTCATTGAAAATTATATTGAAACAATTTCATTGACAAAATATATAATATTCAATTTTGTTCTATATAATTAAATTATCTACTCCAATTAAAAGTATGTTTGATATGATTTTTAATTAGTTTATCTAATGGACTTTTAATACTAACAATTTTTTAAAGTTAGAACCATAAAAAATATTGTTTAAGAATACAGTTTTCTTAGTTAAGTGTAACCTTTGTATGAGTAAAAGAATCTTATATTAAGATTTTTTTTATATTTTTTTTCGCGTATCATTTTTGTATGTATTATTTTCTTAACGTGTCATTTGATTATTGAAGTAAAGAATTAAGCAACATGCATTTAGTGATCAAAAAGAGAATTCAGATTTTTTTTAATGCATTTATTGTTTCTTTCTTCGTCCCAGCATATGATCTTTCATGCATTGGTCAATTTTCGTATCAAATATATTCTTATGAGAAATATGTATGTTACTAATTATTAATTTTTTTTTAATAAATTTTAAATAATTTATTTCAAATATTAAAAATTTAATATAATAGTGAAGTAAAAGAATATCAAATTTAATTTAGCCCATTAACGCGCTGGTCTTGTTACGACCCAACATTGTCTTGTTACGGCCATATAAAAGTCACTCAACCTTTGGCCAATGTAGACATAAAGCTTTGATATCAGTCGGAATTCGTGCAACAACCATCCTTAGTGATGAGAGTGCCTTTGTTTACGACAATGTTGTGACTTAAGGCTCGGAGGAAGAAGAGGATTTATCTTCGTCTTTACCCAGCCTCAGCGAATATGAGTGGGCCTTTCACAACGTAAGTGAGTTTTGTAGCCTATTTTCCAATAAAACATTACTACGAGATTGGGTAAAAAATAATTGCATAATCAAAAACCTAGAATGTTGCCCCTATCTTAAATTATCTACTTGTAGAGGAAATGAAAGGGTTTTCCATAACAAGGGTGATTCTTCCAATGATTTTTTCTTTGCCTATTCTTGCATATTTTATGATATGTATGTTAGACTTCCTTATAGGGAATTACAGATGAGTGTTATGAAGGCGTTAACATCCTAACAGTTGGGGGTACATTTAAGCCTTTGCCATAATGTGCCAAGTTTTGGTCATAAAACCAACCCTAGCTATATATCTGTACTTTTTCCGAACTTGACCAAATGGACTTTTAATACTAACAATTTTTGAAAATTAGAACCATAAAATATTGTTTAAGAATATAGTTTTCTTACTTGAGTGTAACCTTTGTATAGAGTAAAAGAATCTTATATTAAGGTTTTTCTTATATTTTTTTTTTCAAGTGTCATTTTTGCATGTATTATTTTCTTAACGTGTCATTTGAATATTGAAATGAAGAATTAAGCAACATGCATTGAGCGATAAAAAAGAGAATTCAGAATTTCTTTAACGCATTTATTATTTCTTTCTGTTCCAGCATATGATCTTTCATGCACTGGTCAATTTTCGTATCAAATATATTCTTATGAGAAATATGTATGTTACTAATTATTTAAATTTTTTTTAATAAATATTAAATAATTTATTTCAAATATTAAAAAATTTAATATAATAGTGTGTAATTATATCATAACATGAAGTGAAAGAATATCAAATATCTTATATTCTATTATTTTATTAAGTCAATACAAAATTAGAACATGAACTATTTTGGTAGGGATTTGTGTAGGGCTGAAAGACGTACCTTTCTGTTATGATTTCCTACTTTTCGATGCTTTGAATTCCTTGCTCCGCTCGCTTGAACTCGTGGCTGGGGGGAGGAGTACCTGTAATGATACTCCGATGCTCAAGTTAGGTGTCTGTTGAAAGAGCTTCTACTCACAATTGAGTGTTTAATGAATTGTTTTGAGAGTTTAGCGTGTGTACCTTTGTGGCTTTGTCCTATATTTATAAAGTACCTGATAAATTAATATAATACCAACTTACCTTTATCTTTTGTTCGTTGCTAAAAAACTTTTATCAATTATCAATATCATGAATCATTCTATTCTTATTCGCTAGGTTATTGGTCCAATGACTTATTAGTCCATTGACGCGTTGGTCCTATTACGACCCAATACTGTCTTGTTACGACCATATACAAGTCACTCAACCTTGGGCCCAATGTAGACATAATGCTTCGTTCGACCGATCGGCTCATTCCTCCAATCGCTCGGCCTAGACCATATACCATACATATGTCCCCGAAGTCCGAGTTAACCGTTTGGCTATAAAGAAGGGTTAACTGTAAGACTTTTGATAAGCTTAGGTGTTAAGGCTCTTTACTATGTACCGTTGGATGATGATTTGACACTTTTTTAGATAATCATTTGGATTTCCCACCTTCGAGGTAGTTGCAAAGTCTCGTGAGCAAGACCGTAGGATCAAACCTAATCCTATGGCGCATATTGTTTTTGGGCATGTCAGTTACCCCTCATTATTGCGAAAAGATATTTTGAAATTATTTGGTTACTCAACAGTCATTTTTTTGATAAACTTCATTCTTTCTCAAATCGTTAGTCATCTTCTCTTCATCCCATTTTCTTTTCATTCACACTTCTTCAGCTAAAATGAACCCCTCTGTAATTTTAAGTTGCTCATCTGAATCCATGGGAGGAAAGGGGCAAGGCGTTGGTAGTGAAGCGCCGACGATAGTAGAAGTGGCTTCATTCGGAATTCGTGGTGACACAACAACCATCTTTAGTGGTGAAAGTGCCTTTTTTTACGATAATATTGTGACTTAAGGCCCTGAGAAAGAAGAAGATTTATCTTCGCCTTTACCCTGCGTCAGCGAGTATTAGTGGGCCTCTCACAACATAAGTGAAAATAATTGCATAATCAGAAACCTAGAATGTAACCCCTTTCTTAAATATCTACTTGTAGAGGAAATGAAAGGGTTTTCCACAAAAAGGGTGATTTTTTGAGTGATTTTTTCTTTGCCTATTCTTGTATATTTTATGATATGTATGTTAGACTTCCTTTTAGGGAATTCCAGATGGGTGTTTTGAAGGCGTTAAATGTCGCCCCCGCACAACTGCATCCTAACAGTTGAGGGTACATTCAAGCCTTTGCCATAATGTGACACTTTTTTAGATAATCATTTGGATTTCCCACCTTCGAGGTAGTTGCAGAGTCTCGTGAGCAAGACCGCAGGATCAAACCTAATCCTATGGCGCATATTATTTTTAGGCATGTCAGTTACCACTCATTATTGCGAAAAGATATTTGAAATTATTTGGTTACTCAACCGTCATTTTTTTGATAAACTTCATTCTTTCTCAAATCGTCAGTCATCTTCTCTCCATCCCATTTTCTATTCATTCGCACTTCTTCAAGTAAAATGAATCCCTCTGTAATTTTAAGTTGTTCATTTGAATCCATGGGAGGAAAGGGGCAGGGCGTTGGCAGTGATGCGCCGACGATAGTAGAAGTGGCGTCAGTCGGAATTCGTGGCGACACAACAACCATCCTTAGTGATGAGAGTGCCTTTGTTTACGACAATGTTGTGACTTAAGGCTCGGAGGAAGAAGAAGATTTATCTTCGTCTTTACCCAGCGTCAGCGAATATGAGTGGGCCTCTCACAACGTAAGTGAGTTTTGTAGCCTATTTTCAAATAAAACAATACTACGACATTGGGTAGAAAGTAATTGCATAGTCAGGAACCTAGAATGTAGCCCCTTTTCTTAAATTATCTACTTGTAGAGGAAATGAAAGGGTTTTCCATAATAAGTGTGATTCTTCCAACAATTTTTTCCTTTGCCTATTCCTGTATATTTTATGATATGTATGTTAGACTTCCTTTTAGGGAATTATAGATGGGTGTTCTGAAGGCGTTAGCATCCTAACAGTTGGGGGTACATTTAAGGCTTTGCCATAATGTGCCAAGTTTTGGCCATAAAACCAACCCCAGCTATATATCTTGCTTTTTCCAAACTTGACCGATTACTAGGAAGGGTTGGGTTTCCCTAATCTCCGAGTCGGGGAATGCTCTACTTGAGTTGTTTTCCAAATCCTTTAAAGGATTTAAGGATAAATTCTTTAAAGTCGAAATAACCGATATAAGTTGCCCTGTATTTATTTGACGAGAATGACAAACCCAAATTTTCCCTTTATTAGACCAAGATCCGACTAAGTTAACCTCCTGGCCTCAAACTGACATGACGCCTGAAGAGTTGGAAGCATTGGATGTTCTAGATGAGTTGCCTCGCCCCTTTACCTCCCGCAAGATAATAAATTGCCTTGAGCATGATGACCTAAACTCTAAGGTGTTCGGTCTGCTACTTCTTACTGACTTCTTTATATGTTTTGTGACTGTAATTGACATGTGTTTTGTGTGACTTCCCAGGCATCATGGGTGGAAAAAATCGTAAGAGAAACTAGTATAGGATAATAACTGAGAAAGAGGATCAAGGGAAACCTTCCCATCCAAAACCGAGCTTCGTAGGTAACGCGTCTACACCAAATCGGACAATGACCATAAAAAAAATTTCGGAACAGGTCACAAAGGCGATCATTGTCAAATCGTCTAATGTCGCTTAGCCACCCTCTCCTAAGCAAGCGTCGCCTGAAATGATTGTCATTGAAGATCGTCCTTTCATTTGAAAAAGGAAAGGTGGCTAGCACACCGACAAGGGTGATAGGGCTAAGAAGGGCAAAAGCACTAAGGCCCTTCCTTGCTCACTCTCAGGGGGTATCTGGACCCCCGCTTTCTGTTCTGGACAGAATTTAGACTTCCAACTAGCCGAGGACGAAGAGAAAATAGTCCAAAATATCTCAAAGTAACAGTTGGCCGATACCTCACTAGAATTACCTTGTTGAACGACAGTAGTGAATTGGCATCTTGCTTACGCTTCAGACAGAGGTAAGTTGAATGCCACTCTAAAGGAATCCCAAGATGAAGTGGCCAGATTGAAACTACAACTAGAAGAGGAAAAGAAGGCACATGCCCGAGTTAAAATTAAGCATGTAGAAATGGCTAGTGTGCTATCAATCCTTGTGAAAACCAGTGCAGAAGTGTGCCTGGCTGGCCGTGAGCTCAAAACAAGGCACACGGAGCTGACGAAAACTAATGGAGAGCATGTCACCACTATCAAGTCTTTGAAGGAAGATAATGCAAAGTTGATAGCTCATAGTGAACATCTTGGTACGACATACCGATATGCTCATACTAAAAGGGTCACCTTGAAGGCAGAGGTGCAAACCCAGGATGCTCAAATAGTGGAGATGGGAAAGGCTATAGTTGATGAACATACCATGGGTTTCTAGAAGGCAATTTCATTGACAAAAAATATAATATTCAATTTTGTTCTATATAATTAAACTGTCCACTCCTATTAAAAGAATGTTTGATATGATTTTTAATTAGTTTATCAAATGAACTTTTAACACTAACAATATTTGAAAGTTAGAACCATAAAATATTGTTTAAGAATACAGTTTTCTTACTTAAGTGTAACCTTTGTATAAAGTAAAAGAATCTTATATTAAGGTTTCTCTTATATTTTTTTCACGTGTCATTTTTGCATGTATTATTTTCTTAACGTGTCATTTGATTATTGAAGTGAAGAATTAAGCAACATGCATTGAGCGATCAAAAAGAAAATTCAAAATTTCTTTCACGCATTTATTGTTTCTTTCTTCGTCCTAGCATATGATCTTTAATTCATTGGTCAACTTTCGTATCAAATTTATTCTTCTGACAAATATGTATGTTACTAATTAATTAAATTTTTTTAATAATTTTTAATTAATTTATTTCAAATATTAAAAAATTTAATATAATAGTGTGTAATCATATCATAATATGAAGTAAAAGAATATCAAATATCTTATATTCTATTATTTTATTAAGTCAATACAAAATTAGAAGAGGAACTGTTTTGGTAGGGATTTGTGTAAGACTGAGAGACGTACCTTTCTGTTGTGATTTCCTACTTTCCGATGCTTTGAATTCCATGCTCCGCTCGCTTGAACTCTTGGCTGGGGGAGGAGTACCTGCAATGACACTCTGACGATCAAGTTAGGTGTCTATTGAAAGAGCTTCTGCTCACAATTAAGTGTTCAATGAATTGTTTTGAGAGTTTAGCGTGTGTACCTTTGTGGCTTCTCCCTCTATTTATAAAGTACCTGATAAATTAATATAATACCAAATTACCTTTTTCCGTTGTTCGTTGCTCAGGAACTATTATCAATTATCAATATCATGAATGATTTTGTTCTTATTCGTTAGGTTATTAGCTCAATGGCTTATTAGCCCATTAACGCCCATAAAAAAGTTACTCAACCTTTGGCCCAATGTAGACATAAAGCTTTGTTGGACCGATTGGCACATTCCTCCAACCGCTCGGCCTAGACCATATACCATACATATGCCTCCCAAGTCCGAGTTCACTGTTCGGATGTAAAGAAGGGTTAACTGTAGGACTTTTGATAAGCGTTCGATGTTAAGGCTATTTACTCTGTACCGTTGGATGAGGATTTCACATTTTTTTGATAATCATTTAGATTTCCCACCTTAGAGGTAGTTGTAGAGTCTCGTGAGCAAGACCGTAGGATCAAACCTAATCCTACGACGCATATGTTTTTTGGGCATGTCAGTTACCCCTCATTATTGCGAAAAGATATTTGAAATTATTTGGTTACTCAACCGCCATTTCTTTGATAAACTTCATTCTTTCTCAAATCGTCAGTCATCTTCTCTTCATCCCATTTTCTCTTCATTCACACTTCTTCAGCTAAAATGAATCCCTCTGTAATTTTAAGTTGCTCATCTGAATCCATGGGATGAAAGGGGCATGGCGTTGGTAGTGAAGCGCCGACGATAGTAGGAGTGGCTTCATTTGGAATTCGTGGTGACACAACAACCATCTTTAGTAGTGAAAGTGCCTTTGTTTACGACAATGTTGTGACTTAAGGCCCTGAGGAAGAAGAAGATTTATCTTCGCCTTTACCTAGCGTTAACGAGTATTAGTGGGCCTCTCACAACGTAAGTGAAAATAATTGCATAATCAGAAACCTAGAATGTAACCCCTTTCTTAAATATCTACTTGTAGAGGAAATGAAAGGGTTTTGCACAACAAGGGTGATTCTTCGAGCGATTTTTTCTTTGCCTATTCTTGCATATTTTATGATATGTATGTTAGACTTCCTTTTAGGGAATTCCAGATGGGTGTTCTGAAGGCGTTAAATGTCGCCCTCGCACAACTGCATCCTAACAGTTGGGGGTACATTCAAGCCTTTGCCATAATGTGCCAAGTTCTTGCCATAAACCCAACCCCAACTATATATCTGTTCTTTTTTCAAATTTGACCGATTACTAGGAAGGGGTGAGTTTCCCTAATCTTTGAGCCGGGGAAAGCTCTACTTGAGTTGTTTTCCCAATCCTTTAAAGGATTTCAGGATAAATTCTTTAAAGTCGAAATAACCGATATAAGTTTCCCCGTATTTCTTTGACGAGAATGACAAACCCAAGTTTTCCCTTTATTAGACCCAAGATCTGACTAAGTTAACCTCCTGGCCTCAAACTGACATGACGCTTGAAGAGTTGGAAGCATTGGATGTTCTAGATGAGCTGCCTCGCCCCTTTACCGCCTACAAGATGATAAACTACCATATGAGCATCCATATCTTCTTCTTCATCAACATCTGGATGGTCATCATCTTTATAAATAAGTACATCATATTTATGAATAAGTACCCTGCCTCTAGCAACAAAACCCATTTGTCGAAAAGTAGTTTCACCAATCTCCGATCCAATAGCTTGAATTGCTTGGACATGTTCTCCTTCCACATTAACACCTTTGTACTCCAAGATTCTAGAAATGAGAATAGCATAAGGAAAGTGGTAAGAGTGATATTTCTTGGCTTTTGCCATGGTGTCAGCAATAAGTGCAGGCTAATCGATATGTATGTGATTTAAGATCCCATACAGAAGAAGAAAATCTTGCTCAAAGCATTGAGCATGGTTGGTGGCTCTAGGACACAATATCCAAACAATCAAATAGTGGATTAGCCTTTCTTCAACTTTAAATCCACCAACAAGCAGTTGTCGATGGTTGGTTTGCTATTCAGGATGGCGCAAAAAAGATTGAAATGACAGCAGGCAGTTGAAGTCTGGAACATTTATCGTGAGTTGGGCAACATTTATCGTCATCTAAAATTATGGGAACGCCTTTCACCTTGGTGGATATTATCCCATCTCGATATCTCAAATTGAAGTAGAATACTCTTATGAGATCAGGATATATGCAGCCTTTTTGCTTCACTAAGTGTGTGAGACCTTGATCGGCAAATAGATCGGGAAATTGAAAACCATAAATGTTACCAATGAAGAGCATTGGCAAATATTCAAGAAATTAGTTTTGATGATGCTACAAGAATTTTTACTTGAAGAAAATATTAGAAATGTTTAAAAGCACTTTGTAGAAAATAAGTGTAATAGGAAAGTCTTCAAATCTTGTAAAAAANTGTATTTTNTACTNAAATAATCGATTATGTTAAGGAATAATCGATTATCAAGAGTCTTTCATGAGTAATCGATTATCACCTCACATAATCGATTATCATATTTTGAAAAACCATGTAACGGACTTAAATAATCGATTATCACTTACAATAATCGATTATTAGTGGCAGTTGGGACTTGACCTTTGATATCCAGAGCAACTGGCTATATATTGAGTTTCTGAGAAATTCAGAAGTAACGTTGTTGAACAGAAGCTTTGGAGAGTATTGTTTGTCAGAGGAAGTTCTCAATAGCTATAGTTCAAGTTCTCTTGCTTGGTCTCATGAATAGGAGAAGCTCACGTTTCATGTGTCGATAGTTGGAGTGGTTCTCTTCGAGTTAGCAAGGTGCTCTGCCTGGTCTTGTGAATATGAGAAGCTCGCGTATCATGTGTCGATAGCCGGAGCGATTCTCTTCGAGTTGGGAGAGTGTTCATCTTCCGGTTCGTTCATCGAAGGAAGGTTTATTTTATCAGTTTTTATTCACTATATTGTAATCTGTGAAACTCATTTTTAGTGGAACTGTTAATCACTTTTTACAGTGATTAACGACTAGACGTAGATTCTTTTGAATCGAACCAGCATAAAAATTACTCGTGTGATTTTTCTATTCCTTACACTCTTTACATTTTACGCATATCAATTGTTTGAGAAGAAAAAATATTTTATAAACTGACCATTTTAATACAAAAGTGACCGAACACGCTTTCCGCCTACTTAAGTTTTATTCTGCTGCGTTACACTCTGTCTGGTACCGATCCAAATATTGGTATCAGAGCTTGCTTTGATAGTTTTTCAAAATTTGCGAAAATGGTCGGTCATCATACTCAAAATCTTGTATATACCGAGGGTGCTTCTATTAACAGACCACCACTTTTTACTGGTGATAACTATGCATTATGGAAAGTCAGAATGGAAATTTTTATGGGGTCTGTTGACAGAGGCATTTGGGAAGCTGTACAAAATGGTCCTTTTATTCCTAAGAGCACAATTGATGGTGTAGAGGTAGAAAAACCATATTTTAACTGGACTGCTGAAAAAAATAGACGAGCTCAGTTTGATATTAAAGCTCGTAATATTATTTCATCTGCTGTTGTACTTGATGAATTTTATAGAAGGTTTAAACCCTTTAATCGTCCCTATTTTTGGGGCGCTTTCCCAATTTCATCCCCTTTTTATTAAAACTCCCAATTGGGTCCTCAAAAGAGCCAATTTCAATCAAATTGACCCTTTCTGTTAAAAAAAGTTAACACCGTTAAGTTTTTGTCCAACAGAGTAGATGGGGTGTTAATTTATGCAAACGTGGCCTTTATAATGTTGAAACGTGTCAATCAAGTGATGAAACGTGACATTTGGCAAGTTACCGACATGAACAAAAACTTGGTGGTGGTAACAGGTCTGATTGATTCCATTAAAGCAAAGAAAAAACTTAAAACATCCCTCTTAGGCTTTTCATCAAACAACTGGCGAGCGGCACCAATTTCCCCATTCTTCACATATCCATCAACCATGGAGTTATAACTAACCAAATCCAACCTAGAACATTCCTTAATCAGCATGCGGGTAACTAACCAAAACTGTTTTTTCTTGTGCTGGACTAATTTTCACTAATTCTATAACAATAACGAGGAATTGATGAGTAATGTTCGTGAAGTTCGAGACAATGTCGTTTCAGAAATTGCTAAGATGTCTCTTTTGCGATCTCTTCCTCTTCAATCGCACACGGTCACCACCAAGCCAGCAAACGTTCAAGCAGCCACCGTGAGTGTTCTCGCACCACCACTATCCAAGAACCTATAAACAATCGATCCTCCTGCGAATCAGATGCCAAGAACCCTCATCGCAATCCCCTCTACGGCGTTCAACCTCCACTACGAAAGGATCCCCTCATCCAGAAACGCACACAGTAACAAACAACCACCCCTTTGCCGTGATGCAGAAGCACTCCAGTGTCGCTATCACCATGACGGTGTCTGTTTCCGTTGCGCTATTCAACGGGATGGCAGCGCCGTTCGCGCCTCGAAGGTTGTCGTGGCCGCAAATGGTGAAGCTGTCGAGAAAGGGTGGGAGGGTGAAGAAGGATCATGAAGAGCTTCGAGAACGGGATGTGGTGGAAGTGGAATGTCTTCGGAATTTGAAGAAGAAAGGCGACGAAGAAGTGAGATTGGTTTTGAGGAAAATGCGGGATTTGGATGAATGTATTTCCGCCACTGAAAACGATACCGAGAAGGTCTTGAGGGCTTTGATAAACTCTCGGGTCGCCCTGCTTAATCTTCTTACACTTACATAGTAGATGCCATTTTTTCTTTTTCTTTTTAATTATTGAGATTATTTTTTGAAGAAGCTTCTACACCCACCACCAACCAACAGGAACGGGGTCTTGAAGAAGACGATGGTAGAGTCTCTGAACAAATGCCACATTTCATCAGATCATTGCCACATTTCATCACTACAAAGGCCATCTATGCATACATTAACACCTTATCCACTTTGCTGTCCAAAAACTTCATAGCGTTAATTTTTTTTAACGAAAAGGGTTAATTTGATTGAAATTGACTCTTTTAAGAACCAAATTGGGAGTTTTAATAAAAAAGGGATGAAATTGGGAAAGTGTCCCAAAAATAGGGACGATTAAATGGTTTAAACCTTTTATAGAATTTCAGTGTGTAAGACAACACAAGAAATGTGGGAAGTTCTCAGAGTCACACATGAAGGAACAGAGGACGTGAAACGTGCAAGGAAGAACACTCTCACTCAGGAGTATGAGATGTTCAGAATGCAACCTGGAGAAACAATTTCTAATGTTCAAAAACGTTTCACTCACATAGTGAACCACTTGAGAGGGTTGGGTAAGACTTTTGATACTGATGAATTGAATGTAAAAATCTTAAAATCATTGGACAGGTCTTGGCAACCAAAAGTGACTACCATCTTGGAGTCTCAAAATCTCACTCAAATGTCAATGCCAATTCTGTTTGGAAAACTCCGTGAGCACGAACTTGAGTTAAGGAGATTAACTGTTGAAGAAGATCAAGGTAAAAGGAAGACACTAGCTTTCAAATCCGAGATTTCAAAAGGCAAGAGTTCAAAAACTTTTGAAGATGATGATTTTGATGATGAGGAGAACATGAGCCTCATGATAAAGAAATTTTCCAAGTTTATGAAGGAAAAAGGAAAGGACAAGTTTCGTAAAGAAGGGAGAGAAAATCAAGAATCTCCTTCAAGTGTTAAATGCTATGGATGTGGAGAAAGAGGACACATGAAAACTGAAATTCCAAAGAACAAGAAAAGTGAAGAAAAGAAAGAAAGAAAAATTCTAAAGAAAAAGAAAGCTTACATAGCATGGGAAGACAATGCATCCAGCTAAACAAGCTCAAGTGATTTAGATGAAGAAGCAAACATTTGTCTAATGGCTGACTCAAAAGATAATGGAAGCCAAGTAAGTGGTTCTAGCTTTGAATCTAGTGAGTTAGACTTGCAAAAAGCCTTCTTTGAACCAATGAATGAATCTGAAAAACTTGATGTTGCACATAAAAAGCTTAAGAAAGAGCACAATGATTTGAAATTAAAATATGACAAATTGCTTGATGACGAAGTTGTTTTAAGAAATAGAGTTAACACTTTAGAAACAAAATTTTCTGATGTAAATGCTACTATTGAACCTGTTGAATGTTTGTCTTGTAAAAGTCATATGTTCGATATTGACATACTTGAAAATCTACTTGCAAAGGCAACCAAGACAAACTCGTATGCTAAAACAAACTTTAAAACAAGCAATATTAGAAATAAAAACTTGCATCAAAACACAAAGTCTGAAACTAGAATAACTCGTAGAGTTTGGATTGAAAAAGGGACTTTTGTTAAAAATAAAGTAAATGATGTTTGTTGCTTTTACTGTATGAAGCATGGACATACATCAAGCAAATGCAACATTAAACATTTTGGTGTTCCAAATGGTAAATATGCATGGGTTAAAGTTGTGAAATGATATACTTGCATGAACTAACCCCAAGGACCCATAATTAGATTGGGGACCTAAAATTCTTGTTAATTTGTTTTGTAGGAATCTACTAAGTCAAAGAAGTCATTGTGGTATCTTGATAGTGGTTGTTCAAGACACATGAGCGGTGACAAGAAAAGGTTTATCTCTTTTGAGAAGAAAAAGCAAGGATTTGTAACATATGGGGATAACACCAAAGGTAGAATCATGGGAATCAGAGACATTGGAGGAGGAAACACATTGACTATAAGAGATGTCTTATATGTTGAAGGCCTTAAGCACAACCTCCTAAGCATAAGTCAATTATGTGACAAAGGTCTAAAGGTAACATTTGAAAGTGATAAATGCACTGTTTATTTTAAAGATTCTACTGATATTGCTCTGCAAGGTGTTAGGCATAACAACATATACCTGATTGATATTGAAAGTGCATCTAGTCATAGTATAAGATGCTTAGTTGCTAAAGAAGAAAATCCTTGGCCATGGCATAAAAGAGTTGCACATATTCATATGCAACACTTCAATAAACTAATTTCAAAAGATCTTGTGATTGGTTTGCCTAAACTGAAATTTGAGAAAGACAAATTATGCACTGCATGTCAAAAAGGTAAACAAACCAAATCTTCATTTTCATCTAAAAGCATGATTTCTACTTCAAAACCTTTAGAACTGTTGCATATGGACTTATTTGGTCCATCTAGAATTAAAAGTTTTGGTGGAAATTACTATGCTCTTGTAATTGTTGATGATTACATTAGATTTACTTGGACTTTCATTTTAACTTTGAAAAGTGAAGCCTTTAAAGCTTTTAAATCTTTTGCCAAACGTATTCAAAATGAAAAAGATTTGAAAATCAAAACATTAAGAAGTGATCACGGTGGTGAATTTGATAATGAATCTTTTGAAAAATTTTGTGAAGAATTTGGTATTGCACATAACTTTTCTGCACCTAGAACTCCCCAACAAAATGGTGTTGTTGAAAGGAAAAATAGATCTTTAGAAGAATTATCTAGAACACTTATGAATGAATCTAATGTGCCAAAATACTTTTGGGCTGATGCAGTTAGTACTGCTTGTAATGTGTTAAACAGGATGCTTATTAGGCCAATTCTAAAATTAACTCCATATGAACTGTTAAATGGTTGAAAACCAAATGTATCCCACTTGAAAATATTTGGATGCAAATGCTTTTTCTTGAATAATGGTAAAGATAATCTTGGTAAATTTGATGCAAAATTTGATGAGCAATTTTCTTAGGATACTCTTTGACTAGCAAAGCATATAGAGTATTCAATAGAAGAACCTTGATAATTGAAGAATCAATGCATGTTGTTTTTGATGAGATTGTGGACCTCTAGGTAAACCCTCTTGAGTCAAATAAACCTATTGCAGGTGATGAGGATTATTTGAGGGAAGCTCTCGAAGAGATGTATCTAAACGAAAACTATCCTCCAGAACTTCAAGAAAGACCTCAAGCTGTTGATCCTAAAAGCTATCAACAACCAATAGGACTCTCCTTGGACAACATCATTGGAGATATTTCAAAAGGGGNAACTACTAGACATAATCTTAATAATTTTTGTCTAACTGTAGCTTTTGTGTCTTAGATAGAACCCAAGAACATAAAGGAAGCTCTTCAAGATGATAAGTGGTGCATTGCTATGCAAGAAGAGCTAAATCAATTTGAAAGGAATGAAGTTTGGGAGCTTATTCCGGAGCAAAATGATTATCAAATCATAGGAACAAAATGGGTTTTTAGGAACAAACTTGATGAGAATGGAAACATCACAAAGAACAAAGCAAGGCTAGTTGCAAAGGGCTACTGTCAAGAGGAAGGTATAAACTATGATGAAACATATGCACCAGTGGCCAGGTTAAAAGCAATTAGATTATTACTTGCATATGCATCTTTGATGAAATTTAAACTGTATCAAATGGATGTCAAAAGTGCTTTTTTAAATGGTTTTATAAAAGAAGAGGTGTATTTTAGTCAACCCCCTGGTTTTGAGGATTTCAAATATCCTGATCATGTTTATAAGTTGAAAAAGGCCTTATATGGTCTTAAACAGGCACCTAGGTCTTGGTATGAAAGACTTAGTACCTTGTTAATTAATAATGATTTTTCTAGAGGTAAGGTTGATTCAACCTTATTTATAAAGAAAGTAGGAAAACACATCTTGATTGTGCAAGTTTATGTAGATGATATTATATTTGGGTCAACCGATGGCTCTTTGTGTGAAGAATTTGCAAAAATAATGCAAGGTGAGTTTGAGATGTCTATGATGGGTGAGTTGAATTTCCTTTTAGGACTACAAATAAAGCAAATGAATGGAGGAACTTTTATCTCCCAAACAAAATATTGTAGGGAAATTCTTAAGAAGTTTGGTATGGATACTTGCAAAGAAGCTAGTACACCTATGACAACCTCTTGCTATTTGGATAAGGATGAATTTGGAAAAGAAGTATATGAAACTATGTTTAGAGGTATGAAGGATCTTTGATGTACCTAACTACTAGTAGACCAGATATTATGCAAAGTGTATGTGTATGTGTTAGGTATCAAGCCAATCCTAAAGAATCTCATTTGATTGCTATCAAGAGAATATTAAAATACCTTAAAGGAACTACTTCTTTTGGACTTTGTTACCCCTCTGATGCTACACCTAGTTTAATAGGTTATTTTGATGCAGATTATGGTGGTTGTAAAATTGATAGGAAAAGTACTAGTGGAATGTGTCATTTTCTGAGTTGTTCTTTAGTGTCTTGGCACTCAAAGAAACAAGCGTGTGTAGCTTTGTCTACCACTGAAGCTGAGTATATTGTTGTTGGCAATTGTTGTGCCCAAATTCTGCGGATGAAACAGTAACTGGAAGACTTTGATATCTTCCTTGATAATATTCCATTAAAATGTGATAATACTAGTGCTATAAATTTGACTAAGAATCCCACAATGCACTCAAGGATTAAGCACATTGAGATTAGACATCATTTCTTGAGAGACCACATTCAAAAGGGAGATTGCCAAATTGAATATGTTGATACCTTACATCAACTAGCTGATATTTTCACAAAGGCACTGCCTAAGGATAGATTTTATGAGCTTAGAAGAGAGCTAGGAGTGTTAAATATGTCTTAGGATCAAAATTTATAAATTTTCACAAGATTAGCATTCTTAATCGATTATCACAAGGTAATAATCGATTATTTTTGGCTTTCAGGCATACCTTAATCGTCAATAATCGATTATCTCCTAAGCATAATCGATTATTCAACCTCATAACTCAAAATCTGGAAATTATGAACAAATAATCGATTATCATCAGGCATAATCAATTATCATGCAATGTCTGACACGTAATGATGAACAGATAATCGATTATCACGAGCCATAATCGATTATCATGCGTCCAATTTCAAAAATAGAGCCGTTGGAGAGCTCTATAACGACCATAAACGGTCATAAACGGCTAGTTTTTCCATTCTTCTTATAAATAACCCCCTATAATCGATTAATGGACACTTCTTTGCACCCAGAAACTGCAGAAATTGAATCTAAAGCGAAATCTCTCCATTTCTTTTCACTCTCTCAAAAGTCTCACTCTCTCAAACCTCTTCCATGGCTGAATCAAGAAGACATTGGCGCAGAACTGCTGGAGCATCTTCATCTTCTCAACCACGTCCTACAACCATTGATGGGTGGATTTTGGTTCCAGAAAAGCATGCGGACTATGTAAATTCATGGCAAGAAAGGAGAATCATGGCGGTAAAGTTTATTCATCTTGATTTTTATCGCTTCTATGGATTTCAGTTTTCAGATCTTTTTTGCTGGTCAAGGTCTCACACACTTAGTGGAGCAAAAAGGTTGTATTTATCCTGATCTCATAAGAGTTTTCTACTTTAACTTGAGATATCGAGATGGGATCATATCCACTAAAGTAAAGGGAGTCCGCATAATTTTGGGTGATGATGTGTGGACTAATGTCTCCCAACTTACCATCTGGGATGATGCTGTGAAGGTTCATCTTGGAATTTCTGACTTCAACCGACTGATGGCCTTTCAATCCTTCTTGCGTCATCCTGAACAACAGACCAACCGTAGGCAACTGCTTGTTGGTGGCTTTAAAGTTGAAGAGAGGATGATCCACTACTTAATTGTGTGGCTTCTGTGTCCTAGAGCAACCAACCATGCTCAATGCTCTGAGCAGGATCTGCTTCTTCTGTATGGGATCCTAAATCACATACACATTGATTGGCCTACTCTTATTTCTGACACCATGGTAAAAGCTAAGAAATCTCATTCCTATCATTTTCCTTATGTTCTTCTCATTTCTAGAAGTTTAGAATATAAAGGATTAAATATGGAAGGAGAACATGTTCAAACAATTCAAGCCATTGGATCTGAGATTGGTGACACCACTTTTAGGCAAATGGGATTTGTCACTCGGGGAAATGCCATTATTCATAAAGATGATGCTCATTCAGATGATGATGAAGAAGATGACATGGATACACACATGGCAGACCCAGTAAGTGCTGCTGCTCCTTCTAATGCTAGTCCATCCAACATACCCTCCTCATCCTCAACTTCTATGGAAGAACACTTTGCAAGATTATCTAAGCCATTAGAGGATATGAGTCTAGCACAAAGAACACACTTTGAAGAGATTTATGAGTGGCAGCAATCTATTGATGAATACATGGTTGATCAATTTCTTGATCTTGATGTTTGCCTAACTAACATCGAGAATCATCTCAACATTCAACCTCCTAAGAGATCCCCTAGCCTTGAGTTTTAGATATAGGTTCTATGTTAGCATGTTTTGTTGTTTGTTTGTTGTTCCTTTTATGTTGCTAATATGTTTCTCCTTATGATGTTGATGTAATCCTTCCTTTCATAAATAAAATGATCTCTTGATTTTATGCATCCATTATTTAATTAAGGGGGAGACCATATTTAGGGGGAGCCTTTCATAGATCTTTTTGCTTATGATTAAAAAGGGGGAGAAGTTTAATATAAGTTGATACAGGTACTACTAACTCTGTTTGTTGTCTATCAGCTTGTATGTTTTATGGGAAAGCCAAAGTTGCTTTTAAAAATTGAGTTTTTTTGTCATCATCAAAAAGGGGGAGATTGTTACCAATGAGGAGCATTGGCAAATATTGAAGAAATTAGTTTTGATGATGCTACAAGAATTTTTACTTGAAGAAAATATTAGAAATGTTTAAAAACACTTTGTAGAAAATAAGTCTAATAGGAAAGTCTTCAAATCTTGTAAAAAATTGTATTTTTTACTAAAATAATCGATTAGGTTAAGCAATAATCGATTATCAAGNGTCTTTCATGAGTAATCGATTATCACCTCACATAATCNATTATCATATTTTGAAAAACCATGTAACGGACTTAAATAATCGATTATCACTTACAATAATCGATTATTAGTGGTAGTTGGGACTTGACCTTTGATATTCAGAGCAGCTGGATATATATTGAGAATCTGAGAAATTCAGAAGCAACGTTGTTAAACAGAAGCTTTGGAGAATACTGTTTGTCAGAGGAAGTTCTCAATAGCTATAGTTCAAGTTCCATTGCTTGGTCTCGTGAATAGGAGAAGCTCGTGTTTCGTGTGTCGATAGTCGGAGCGGCTCTCTTGGAGTTAGCAAGGTGCTCTGCCTGGTCTCGTGAATAGGAGAAGCTCGCGTATCATGTGTCGATAGCCGGAGCGGTTCTCTTCGAGTTGGCAGAGTGTTCATCTTTCGGTTCGTTCGTTGAAGGAAGATTTATTTTATTAATTTTTATTCACTAAGTTTTATTCCGCTGCGTTACACTCTGTCTGGTACCGATCCAACAATAAAAGCGATAGAATTCAAGACGAATGTATTTTACCGCCATGATTCTCCTCTCTTGCCTAAAGTTGACATAATCCGCCTGCTTCTCTTGATCGAAAATCCATCGATCAATGGTGGCAGGACGTGGTCGGAAAGAAGAGGAAGCATCAGTAGTACGTCTACGATTGCGTCTGGGTTCAGCCATTGAGAGAGTTTGGAAGAAGTGAAACTTTGGAAGAGTGAAGAGAAATGAAGATGGTTTTGGTTCAAATTTGATTTTAGTAGTTTCTGGGTGCAAAGGAGTGACCATTAATCGATTATAGGGGGCTATTTATAAAAGAAATCAGAAAACTAGTCGTTTATAGCCGTTATAGAGCTCTCCATCGACTTTATTTCTTGAAACTGTGTGCGTGATAATCGATTATAGTTAGTGATAATCGATTATCAGTTCATGGGTTACTTTCCAGAAATTGCAGAATAATCGATTGTAGCTGAAGATAATCGATTATCTGTTCATAGTTTTCCATATTTGAGTTTGAAGGAGAATAATCGATTATTAATATGGGATAATCAATTATCTGCCATTCGAGGTTTTGCCAAAGCCAAAAATAATCGATTATTATCTTGCAATAATCGATTAAAAACGCTAAAAGTACGAAAAATGATAAAATGTCATAATTCTTGAGCCTAAGACATATCTAATACTCCAAACTCTCTTCTAAGGTCATAAAATAGAGACATCCTCTCAAGTGGTTCTCCCCGTCAACAAAAGAAAGATGCAATTTATAGAATTGGAACTTTTATAGAATGAGAGGCAAATACTTGATGAAATACCAAAGTATAGATAAATAACAAGGTATCTAATAGCCTTATATCTCCCCTTCAAATGGGTACCAAGTATCACAAGATCATGTCATAAGATGTTCAAAAAAGAATTTTTCTTAACTCAAAAACAGATTCTGAAAAATATTTTAAGATTTGTTCAGTCGAAAATCCAGAAATGCTTTCAAGCCAGTTCATAAAAGTATTTGCAATTCCAAAACAGTTTCAATAATTCTTAATAAATCAAATTCAACTTTTAGCATACTCAATTTACCCATGAAATCAACAATCATTTATCAAACAATTAAGATGTTTATGATTCAGCCACCAATTTATAAACTACAATGAACATAACAGTAGCTTAAATGAATATGATCACATCACAGCTGCTCCAGGTTTACCAGGAAAGCATTTCTTCTAACACAATCAATTCAAAAACTAGTTTTGACAACATAATTTATAACTTCCCAAACAACAACTATGATTCATGCACTCTTATATCTTATTCTGTTTAATCCCATGAATTCAATTGTGCGTATCAAAACAATATATACAATAATTCAAATACAAAAGTTGATTCAGATTTTATCTTTCAACAGTTTTTTTTTTTAATCAAATACTTTACATTAGAATTATGTAAGTTTGATCAGGTCATTTACTGCATCCAAAGTCTCAATGTGTATTATCATAGCTCATATGGTATGCATTTGAACTTAAAACTAAACTCCACAGAAACAGCTTCAAAATAGAATTGTTAAATTAATCATCAAATGGCTTAACCATCCAAAAATGTCGATAGAAAACTATCAGCCAACTCATTTAAGTTGACAAAAAGTTCAACCAAGGCTAACTTCAAAGTACTCATGAAATTGAATACTAAACCAATTAAGCATATATTCAATTTATAATTTAAAAACAAATCATTGAAATAACAATGCATATGACTAAACATAACAAAGATTAAATTCAACATATGAATGTCTCAAATAGATGAATTTCACTTATTAAAGTGTGTAAACAGACAAGAACACACCATAAGATGAATGAATCAGTGATGGACATATCATTTGCTCAAACAGAAATGAATATGGCAGTAATAAAAAAATAGAAGATAAAAAAGAAAAAAATGCAACATCACAATTTAAACAACACTTAGCTCAATCACTCGGTGCTCGAATCAAGGCTTTGGATATCACTTGATGAATTCACTTCCTGACTTGGAGCATCAATTTGAAAAGCAGAATAATGTTAGAGTTATCTTCTCCTTTTGAAAACATAACCTGCAAAATAGAACAATATAATTTTGGTACCCATAATCTCATTTGGGTCCTTTGAGGTTAGAAACATATTATTTTATAATAGGATTCCAAGCATATTTTCCATTTGGTACTTCAAAATGTTTTATTCTACATTTGTTTGATGTATGACCCTTTTTCATGCAATAGAAACACCAAACATCATGCACCTTATTTTTCACAAAAGTCCCCTTCTCAACCCAAACTCTACGAGTTCTTTTTATTTTGGACTTCTGTTGACAAATTGGCAAGTGTACCGAATCGTACAAGTAATATAAATGGTAAGACCAAGTATCGTTTTCCCAAGAGACTCGTATGGCTTCCTCGTTCGCGTGAATTAAAATAATAAGGCTTGAGAAATAAAAATTAATAAATTGGATTTGAGAACAAAAATATTAACATGCAAAATAAAGTTGATTCAATTGACAAACGAAAACAATGGATGAATGGATGTTGTTGGGTACTAACAATTTCATCTATTCCACTCTCTCTTACATACTACCCTTGACTATTAGATGATTGATTCAATTGTTATGCAACTTTCTTAGCCTCCC
>NC_028358.1:13726804-13750252 GCF_000741045.1 Vigna radiata var. radiata
AGTTTCAATAAGAGAGAGTATCAAAAGATTACATTGTTTCCCCCAACAACAATAGGGTTAGTTCACCATAGACATGGTGAAACTAGATGAATAATGGAAGAAGAATGGAAGAGCAAACCCTAGAAAAGATGAAAAGGGGCCTAAGCATCCAAGAGATTCTCTCCAAAGTGCAAAATTAGGTCTGACCGTTCTCCCCTCTCAAAAGAATGATTCTGAACTCGCAATAGGGGTATTTATAACCAAGAAAAGTACAAAATTCAACCCTAGGCCCATCAGAGAACCGTCCGGTGCTCCGGTCAACCGCCCGGCGGTTTGGTTGACTTTTCCTGGTTGACTTTTCTGCATTCTGGTTGACTTTTCTGCACTGCAACCGTTTGATCTTCAACCTCTCTTTCCTTTCATTCCAAAAACCTTTATCATTGTCGTCGGGCAGTGCGTCGACTCTTCAAATCTTCATTTTTCTGCTCTTTTCTTGAGTCAACGACCTGTATCTTTAACTCCATTCTTTACTTTTCTCAAATTAGCTACAAAACAATGCAAAACAAGCATAAAATCGCTAAAAACAACTTTTGACTCTCTTCAGACTCATTTATTGAGTTTTGCTTGATTCTAGGCTCATTCCGAGTAGTAAAGGGTGTAATTTGGTCCAAATTGACATATGAAAATAATTGTTTTTCAACCTTCATCAACTTCTTATTTTGATGCATATTTCTATTTTTTAACATTGTTTCTATTAAAGTTTGCCTTAGTATGTGAATTAGTCTTTGTTGCCTGTACAAATAAGTTTTCAAGCATGTCAATATCAAACATATGATTCTCACAAGACAAACATTCAACAGGTTTTTCAATTGCATTAGACTCAGACAACTTAGTTTTTAAATTACTAACTTTGTTTCTTAACATTACTTCTTCATCCATTGCACTTTCATATTTAATTTTCAATTCTTTAAACTCATTTTTCAAATTTCTATGATCCTCATCTAATTTCTCAGACTAATTTAACAATTCTAGAAAACCTTTTTGTAAATCAAACTCACTAATGTCAAAGCTAGAGGAACTTACTTGGCTTGCAGTGTCATCAGTTGCAACCGTCAAACATAACTTTGCGTCTTCATCTGAGACACTTGAGCTTGAAGCGTTAGAAGCATTATCCACCCAAGCAATGTAGGCCTTCTTCTTTTTATGAGATTTCTTTTCTTTTCTTTCTTTACTTCTTTTGTTGCTTGAGCAATCAACTTTCAAATGGCCTCTTTCACCACATCCATAACATTTGAAGCTTGAAGAAGAGCCTTGATAGTTCTTCTTTTCCTTCAAGATTTGGCTTTTAGATGATTTATCATTGGCCATCAAGCATAGATTTTCTTGCTCATTAGAATCGCTTGAGCTTGAGGAGTTTGATGTAGAGCTTGAATCAGACAGTGTTAAGTTATCCACATCTATGACTTCATTATAAGTGAGTCTTAAAAATTCCCACATTTCTTGTGCACTTTTATAAACAAAAACTTTGAAGAAATCATCAATGGTTATTACAGATAAGATTATATTCTAAGCCTTAATATCAAATTGGGCTCTTTTGTTTTCCTCAACAGTGCAGTCAAAATATGATTTTTCTACCTCTACACCATCAAATGTACTTTTAGGAATATAAGGACCATTTTGTACAGCTTCCCAAATGCCTCTCTCAACAGACCCCATAAAAATCTTCATTCTAACTTTCCAGAATGCATAATTATCACCAGTAAAAAGTGGTGGTCTGTTAATAGATGCTCCTTCGGCATATACAAGATTTTGATGACCGGCCATATTAAAACATTTTGAAAGAATATCAACCAAGCTCTGATACCAATTGTTGGAAATCGGTATCAAACAGAGAGTAACGCAGCGGAATAAGATTTATAAAGCGGAAAGTGTGTTCGGTCACAAGTTATATAAAAATGGTCAGTTTTAAATGTAAATTTTCTAACAGAAAATTTAGCGAACAATTGATGTGCATGAAACAGTAAAGAGAGTAGGGAATAGAAAAATCACACAGATAATTTTTATACTGGTTCGATTCAAAAGAATCTACGTCCAGTCGTTAATCATTATAAAAAGTGATTAACAGTTTCACAAAAAATCAGTTTCACAGATTTACAATAAGTGAATGAAAATAAAAGATAAAAGAACCTTCCTTAGACAAACGAACCGGAAGAGAACTACTTTGTCAACTCGAAGAGAACCGCTCCAACCTTCAACAAACGAAATGTGAGCTTCTCCTACTCACAATACCAGACAAAGTACACTTTACCAACTCGAAGAGAAACTCTCCAACTTTCGACCACTGAAACACATGTTTCTCCTATTCACGAGACCAGGCAAAGCACCTTACCAACTCGAAGAGAACTACTCCGACTATCGACCAACGACACGCGAGCTTCTCCTATTCACGAGACCGGGCAAGGGAACTGAACTAGCTTTTGAGAACTTCCTCAGACAAACTGTATTCTACAAAAGCTCTCTGTTCAAAAGTTATTTCTGAAGTTTCTCAAAAGACCTATTTATAGCCAACTAGTCTGAATATGAAAGGTCAGGTTGCAAATGCCAGTAATAATCGATTATTGTAAGTGATAATCGATTATTCAAGTCCGTTACAAGTTTTTCAAAATAACTTAGGCAGTTTTCAAAATAGACCTGCGATGATCGATTATTCCATAGCAACAAGGTTTTTCATAAAGGCTCGGGATAATTGATTGTTGCTCCTCATAATCGATTAAATATGTAACAGTACTAAAAATACGAGATTTACATATTTAAGAATTTCCTAATAAATTTATATTCTACAAAGTGATTTTAAAGATAAGTTATGACATCCTCTTCAAGTCTATCTTCTTGGAGCATCATCAAAACTATTATCTTCAAATTTTACCGATGTTCCTCATTGGTAACAGATCGTCCTTTCATCTGAAAAAGGAAAGGTGGCTAGCGCATCGACAAGGGTGATGATGCTAAGAAGGTCAAAAGCACAAAGGCCCTTCCCCGCTCACTCTCAAGGGGTATTTGGACCCCCGCTTTTTGTTTTGGCCACAAGATAGACTTCCAAATAGTCGAGGATGAAGAGAAAATAGTCCAAAATATGTCAGAGTAACAGTTGGCCGATACCTCACTAGAATTGGCTTACCGAACGACAAAAGTGAACTGGGATCTTGCTTACGCTTCAGAAAAAGTTAAGTTCAATGTCACTCTGAAGGAATCCCAAGATGAAGTGGCGAGATTGAAACTGTAACTAGAAGAGGAGAAGAAGGCACATGCCTAAGTTAAAAATAAGCATGTTGAAACGACCAGTGTGCTTGCTAACCTTGAGAAAACCATTGCAGAAGTGTACCTGGCTGGCTGTGAGCTCCAAATAAGGAAAGAGGAACTAACGAAAACTAATGGAGAGCATGTCGCCACTATCAAGTCTTTGAAGGAAGATAATGCAAAGTTGATAGCTCATAGCAAACATCTTGGTACGGCCTGCCGAGATTCAAGGGTCACCTTGAAGGCAAAGGTGCAAACTCAGGATGCTTAAATAATGGAGATGGGAAAGGCTATACCAGGTGCAAACCCAGGATGCTTAAATAGCTCATAGCATACCATGGGTTTCTAGAAGGCAATTTCATTGATAAAAAATTTTATATTCAATTTTGTTCCATATAATTAAATTGTCCACTCCTTTTAAAAATATGTTTGATTTGATTTTTAATTAGTTTATCGAATGGACTTTTAATACTAACAATATTGGAAAGTTAGAACCATAAAATATTGATTAAGAGTTCAGTTTTCTTACTTAAGTGTAACCTTTGTATCGAGTAAAAGAATCTTATTTTAAGGTTTTTCTTATATTTGTTTCCATGTGTCATTTTTGCATGTATTATTTTCTTAACGTGTCATTTGAATATTGAAGTGAAGATTTAAGCAACATGTATTGAGGGATCAAAAAGAGAATTCAGAATTCTTTAAGGGCAGTGATATGTTGACAACGTTTTAACAATGCCACGTGTCAGCGTTAGATTGGCCCATTTAATTTTATTTTTTTAATTTCAAAACTGATTTAAAAAAGGGGAGTTTTGTTATTCCGAAACTGCCCTGGGTCATTTCGAGCAATCTTTGTACCTGGAAGCGTTGTGTTTCTCTCCATTTTAGGTTTTGGTTTTTGGTTTGAAGCGTTCTCTCTCTGCATTTTAGCTTTTCCTTCTCCCAGTCTTTACTTGGAAGTGTTGTCTTTCTCTCCATTTTAGGTTTTGTTTTTTCTTTGAAGCGCTATGTCCCTCCATTCGAGCTTTTCGTTCTCGTTTGAAGGTGTTGTATTAACTGTGTTAATTTTGTTGAAGGTGTCGAAGTGGTGAGAAATCTCTGTGGACTTTGAGGGATTTCCTTCGTGGTTGGGTTTGACTTTTGAGTTCGACATTACGGTTGCATGGTCGTTAGGTTTATAGTTCGTGGAAGTTGTTACCTTTTTTATGCCATTGCTTCGTCATGTGACATTGACTCTTCGAACAAGGTATGAACATTATCCTTGTTGCGTATTGTTATTTAGGTTATGGGTTATGGTATTTGTTGGTTGTCATTTTGGTTTTGGGGGTTGTGATTTTTGGTTATCTGGTTGTGTATGTTTGGATTTATGTTGGTTATTTGTTATGAAAAAAAGTTTAATATAATTTTTTTATTTTTGTAGTTATATGTTCGTCATTCTATGAAAACAAAGTTTGTTGCTGGCTTGAATGCAGTTTTGAGTGAGGAGCAGAGGTGTATTATTTCTAAGACTCCATTTACATGGTTTCTAGAACTACTGGATAATCTTAAGATTGGTAGGAAAATTTTGAGCGATTTACTAATTAAATGGGTTGATGAGAGAGGTGGTTTTCTATTTGGAGAAAAATTTGTTGAATTCAAGGAAGTAGATGTTACCTTAAGCTTTGGATTGGGTTTAGTTGGTGACAAGATTAAATTGAATGAAAAGAATCTTTTAGAAAGTCATTGTCGGAACTACTTTGATAAAAGAAAAAAAGGAAAATATGAATTGGATAGGATATACGATTTTGTTTTAAAAAAACACAAAAGGTTGCCTTCTATAGATGTTTGTAGGCTTTACATTTTTGTTGGAATACACGAGGTATTGTTACCTAGTCGTAGCAGAACAATATTTCCAATATTGTTTGAAACTGTTGATAGAATAAATGATTTGGGTACTTTTTGTTGGGGTCGTATATTGTACCATTATCTACTTACTAGTTTCTACAAACATAACTTATCTTGGAATAGAGGAAAAGGTGCAACTAATGTCTATGTTGATGGTTGTGTATACGTGTTTCAGGTAATTTTTTGACATGTATTGTTTGTTGGCAGTGAATTGAAATGAGTATTTATGACTTTTATGATGTATTTCAGGTGTGGTTTTGTGATCGTTTCATTCCTTCAAATGCTTGTGTAGATAAATACCCAAGAATTTTGCATTGGGTGACTGTAATTGCAGGTGACAAGTTTATCAAAGTTGCAATGGAGATGGGTGTGGTATGTACTTGATTGTTTTATTAAATTTGTTTGACTGAATGGTTTTATTCGGTGGTAATTGTGATTGATTTGTAGATGCTTGATGAGTACGGTGCAACAAGGAAAGAAATGGGCGAGTCATCTGTTAAAGCATCAGTACATCCAACTGGATAAGATATGAAGAAAGGAATAAAGTCAAATAAACAGGAAAAAGAAAGTGGCTTACCTGTTTTAGAGGAAGCTTTAGAGGAACAAGATGTTGTAATTCAAGAACTTCAAGAAGAGTTATCTACATTGAAGGCTGAGCTGCTTGAAGAGAAGAATAAAGATGAAGGTGGTTACAGTACGCCTTGTAAAGAAGATGAGGGAGGAATTAACAACCATGAAAGTGTTAAGAAGGAAGGACAACATCGAAAGCGTTACAAAAGCAAAGCTTGTAGAACTCCCTACACTGGATATAGTCCTAACTTTTGAGATAGTTAATAATGTAATTTATTACTAGTGTAGTATTTGGTAGTTCTTTAAGTATGGATTGTTGTATTTTAAACAATTAATGTGATTGTATATAAAGAAAATGCTTATTGGAAAGTGGAGTTGAATGTTCATTACCTGTGTTTTTTGGTTGTATTTTAATTTTCTATGTCTTGGTTAAGCCTGATTGCCATGGGGTGAAGGTCTATGTTAAGGGAAGAGCAAGCGGAGTTGTAGGTGGGGTGGGATTTGACTTTCCAGCAACAATTGCACTGCCCAAGTGCTGCTGTAATCGCTTACAATAACACTGTAAGTGATTACCATTACCAGAACATATTTTGTAGCAAAAGCTCATGCTTCCTACCCACAATTGACATAGTGGCTCCCTAACATGCCTTACTACAGTGTTTTTCAATTTTCTTTGTCTTGATTAAGCCTGATTGCCATGGGGTGAAGGTCTATGTTAAGGGAAGAGCAATTGGAGTTGTGGGTAGGGTGGGATGTGACTTTCCAGCAGCAATTGCACAGCCCAGGTGTTGTTGTAATCGCTTACAATGACACTGTAAGCGATTACCAGTACCAGAACANATTTTGTACCAAAAGTTCGTACTTGCTACCCCCAAATAACATAGTAGCTCCCTAACATTCCTTACTGTAGTGTTTTTCAATGTTTTTTGTCTTGGCTAAGCCTGATTGCCATGGGATGAAGGTCTATGTTATGGGAAGAGCAAGTGGAGTTTTAGGTGGGGTGGGATGTGACTTTCCAATAGCAATTGCACAACCCAGCTGCTGTTGTAATCGCTTACAATGACACTATAAGCGATTACCATTACCAGAACATATTTTGTACCAAAAGCTCATGCTTGCTACCCACAATTAACATAGTGGCTCCCTAACATTCCTTACTGCAGTGTTTTTCAATTTTCTTTGTCTTGGTTAAGCCTGATTGCCATGGGGAGAAGGTCTATATTAAGGGAAGAGCAAGTGGAGTTGTGGGTGCGGTGGGATGTGACTTTCCAGCAGCAATTGCACAACTAATTTGTTGTTGTAATCGCTTACAACGACACTGTAAGCGATTACAAGTACCAGAACAGATTTTGTACCAAAAGTTCGTACTTGCTACCCACAAATGACATAATCGCTCCCTAAAATTCCTTACTGTAGTGTTTTTCAAAGTTTTTTCTCTTGGCTAAGCCTGATTGCCATGGGGTGAAGGTCTATGTTAAGGGAAGAGCAAGTGGAGTTGTAGGTGGGGTGGGATGTGACTTTCCAACAGCAATTGCACAGCCCAGCTGCTATTCTAATCGCTTACAATGACACTGTAAGCGATTACCATTACCAGAACATATTTTGTACCAAAAGCTCATGCTTGGTACCCACAATTGACATAGTGGCTCCCTAACATGCCTTACTGCAGTGTTTTTCAATTTTCTTTGTCTTGGTTAAGCCTAATTGCCATGGGGTGAAGGTCTATGTTAAGGGAAGTGCAAGTGGAGTTGTGGATGGGGTGGGATGTGACTTTCCAGCAGCAATTGCACAGCCAAGGTGTGGTTGTAATCGCTTACAATGACACTATAAGCGATTACCAGTACCAGAACAAATTTTGTACCAAAAGTTCGTACTTGCTACCCACAAATGACATAGTAGCTCCCTAACATTCCTTATTGTAGTGTTTTTCAATGTTTTTTGTCTTGGCTAAGCCTGATTGCCATGGGGTGAAGGTCTATGTTAAGGGAAGAGCAAGTGGAGTTGTAGGTGGGGTGGGATGTGACTTTCCAGCAGCAATTGCACAACCCAACTGCTGTTGATGGAAGCATCCTTGCAATTCAGTCACGAACACTTCCAGAACCAGAGAAAGCAGCGGATAGATGGATGAGGATGAGGCACGACAAGTGTTTGATGGATGTCTCATTGAAGGTGTGTAGGTGAGTCAATGAATCTTAAGCTCCGAAAGCCTTCCAAAAGGGAAGGAAGCTAGAGGAGAATGTGCAGAATAGGCATAAAGTGTTTGAACTCTGAAAACAATATCTGGAGAAATCTCAACAGCATTTCATTATCAATTCAAAGTTGCCTTTACAAAGGATGAAATCCCCTATTTATAGATGAAGGAGAACTTCTAAGACATGCTATGCAAGCTATCCTAAAGGCACGTGATGTAAAACAATGAAAGGAAGCTTGGGAAGCAAGCTAAGTTTGCCAGCTAAGCAAAACTGCAGAGGAAGATGAAGTTGCTGTCTGCGGTGCCAGTGGGCTGTACAGAGTATGTGCAGCTGAGCTGTAGCAGCGACATCTTCAATTTTATCTCCTTTGCTTTTCCTTGCTTGGTTACTCCTCCAAGTGTTTGCCAAGCTTGACCTACAAA
This sequence comes from Vigna radiata var. radiata, assembly GCF_000741045.1. Lineage (NCBI taxonomy): Eukaryota > Viridiplantae > Streptophyta > Magnoliopsida > Fabales > Fabaceae > Vigna > Vigna radiata. The sequence continues at coordinate 13,735,146 of NC_028358.1, forward strand.
ACAATGTAAAGTTTATTTAGCAAAGAGAAATATGCTAAGACTTTAGAAAGAAAAGATTAAGTTCTATATCAACTTCCCTTTCATAGTCTTAGTTTAGTTGATGCCTCTTTGGATGGGAAGTCCCTTTAGAGGTTGTCATCATTCCCTCCCTCTTTAAAAACGATTTGTCCTCAAATCGGAAAGAAAGAAGAAGCACAACTTTGGTCTTTATTGTCCTCCTGGGTCAAAAATATATCTACAAAAGATAGCAAAAATGAGCATGATGAATAAGAGATATGCAAAAAGAAGAATATGAAATGAAGGCCTTGTGACAAAAAAATTTTTAGAAGAAATCTTGGCATTTTTGTTGCCGCTTATTTTGGAACATTCCCCATGATGAAATGGAGAATCAAAGTGATGTTTTTAAGAAGGATAGTCAAGGTATTTACCTGCTAAAGAAGGAGTTAACATCATGCATACCTTTGACTCCTTTATGTTTTCGTGAGAAGGTTGCTTGTCCAACCTATTTTCTTGTTTTCTTTCTTTTTCCATTTTTTCTTTGATTTGTATCTCATCCTCTTTCACTTGTTCAGGTGTAAGAGGAATCAATGTGATTTTATTCCCTTTATGGACGAAAGTTATTTTGTTGGTATAGCCATCATGAGTGGAAGTATGATCATATTGTCATGGCCTACCATGTAAAACATGCCCAGCATCCATTGGAACAACATCACATAAAATATTTTCTTCATATTTGCCAATGGATATTGGTATGGTTACTTGTTTGTTCACTACTATTTCTTCATCTTCTGTTATCCATTGAAGCTTATAAGGCTTGGGATGAAGAATAGTTGGTAAGGCTGATTTGTTCACTACTCTAGAACTACAACAATTGCTAGAAGAACCACTATCCACAATTAATGAACAAGTGTTTTCAAAAATTTTGCATCGTGTGCGGAATATGTTCTCCCTTTGAGATTGTTCTAGCTCTTTGGTTTGACTTCCAAGAAGTCTTCTAACCAATAATAACTCACCTTCACAAGGTAAGGCTTCTTCCTCAGATATTGAAGTATCTGAATCATTAGAAGAATCTTCATTTTCACTTTGGTGGTCCAAGAGATAAGTAGACATTTTGTGAGGACACTTAGAAGAATAGTGACCTCTCTCTCCACACTTAAAACATCTAGTCTCTCTACCCCTTGGTTCTTTTGAAGACTCTTTGTGAGGGGTATTTCGTTCTCGCTCTCTCTCTTTTTCTTTACCTCTCACTTTATCTTTTTCTTTTTGTTTTTCTTTGTCTTGAAGTTTTTCATACCTCACTGGACTACCCACCCTCTTATGATCTTTCCTATACTCGGAGGTGGTAGGGTAAGTCCTTTTTGTAGAAGCTTTTCTTCTAAGTTGCTCTTCTACTCTCACACATAGTTGGACAAAGTCATTTAGATTTAGGTAAGGTAAGAGTTCTACCTTATCTCTAATCTCACAGTTTAATCCACTCTGAAATCTAGCTATGGTGAATCTCTCATCTTCTTTTATCCCTGCTCTCAACATGAGTAACTCTAATTTTTGCCTATATTCTTCAACACTCATGTTTCTTTGTTGAAGTCGATGGAGCTTGTCCATGACTTCTCTAGCATAATAGGCCGGGACNTGCCTTCTGTGTAAGGCTGCTTTCAACTCATTCCAGTATTGGATGGTGTAATCGCCATGCATCCTTTGATCTCTTATGATGGATGTCCACCAATAAAGGGCTGCACCTTGAAAGGTTAAGGTGGCTAGGGTCACTCTCCTCCTATCATCTATGTTGTAGCATTCAAAAATTTGTTCAACCTTCATCTCCCACTCGAAGTATTCTTCAACATTATCTCTACCATAGAAAGGAGGAAGGTCAAGCTTAGGTTCTACATGATGTTCTCTATGGTTGTGATGACGCCTAGGAGGGTGTTGATAGTGATCATAAGGTTGGTAGGTATGGTGATCACTATGGTGGGAATGATCATCTTAATCATGATTTTTCCTATGAGAGTGAGCTCCTTGGGTGTGCCCGCTTTGATTGAGAGTAAGAGTGGCGACCATTTGCCTTAACTCATTCAATTCAGTCTTGGTTCTATTGAGTTCTTCTCTTAACTCCATGTTCTCCTGATCTTGAGTGACATTACCTTGAACACTAGAGTGACTCATGCTTGTGAAGTAGGGAAATTGTTTTCACAAAGATTTGAAAGCCTTTCATAAGTATGAATCAAAACTTTTTGAAAAGAGAATTTGCTTGTTTTTGGTGAATGACTTCTATAAAGATTCTAGAGGTGAAGAAACCGAATAGCTCCCAGGAAGGAGAGGTGAGTCACAATGGACAAGCTTAGAAACCTTGTCCTTCCTAGCCAGAGTGTCTCCTGACGTTTCTTACCCAAGTTTCTAGATATAAGTCTTTCAAAACCTTTTGAATGTAAGTATGAGATGCACCTAGTAAACCAAACGAAGGTTTGTCTATATGGTAACGCACCTAGCTATCACGGAGACGTAGAACACAAATAATCAACAATCAAAATTAAAGGAAATATGATATGAATGGAAAAGACAACGGCCCTATGTGAAAGTGCAAATGACACTTGGAGCCACTTGACACACTCTCACACTAAGATGCGCAACTAGACTATTACAATGTTTAATGGAGCACTTGGAATTGCTTGATAAGAATTTTCCCAAGTAACTCAAGTTTCAAAAGCAAAGAGCAATTTACTACAAAGGTTCCATGATAGAAAGCCAAATATTATAATGAAATATAGAACTATGTAAACAAAGCCAAGTGTGGCTGCAAAGGCAAAGTAAATGAGCTGAAATGGAACTTTGGAGTGGTGTTTTGCTGCTGAAAAAGGTGGCTGGACAGCCCACTTAAATTCCTCTTGAAGTCCACTTGAAGCCAAGTTAGCAAGACCTCCACTCCTTAAGATGCTACCCCTTTGATTAGGTCCAGCTGGATGCTAGAATTCCACCAATATAATGTTCAAACCCATCAAGAAATCACAAAAGCCGTGAGTGAGACAGCAATATACTGCACCAGTTTTTTTTAATGCAGAAAAAGATAACAGCACCTGGTGGAAGTCAAGCAAAGTTGAATTCTAATGAATTTTGGGCTGGAAGAAAAGGCTAGAACTCAAAAGGAACCTAGGATAGGGTCTAAAACAGATTAATAAAGCAAGAAAAATTCAAAAACAGTGATTGAATTCTGTGAGCTGTAACTGTTTGATGAAAATGCCAAACTGTTTGACAAAATTCCTCAAAGAGATGCAGAATTTGTGTTTTTCTGATTTTTTATTCTTCCAAGCTTTGAAATGTGTTTGTAAACAAAATACCCAGCTTTTGCCAATCCAAAACCGAAATCTAATTATGCACAGTTGCAAACAACAAGAAAAACTGCATTCTGCATTAACAAATGCATGTGAAAATGGTGCTTTGGAGGCATATTTTGAAGGTGTATAAACTGTCAAACAACAAGGAAACAATCTGCAACCAAAAATCACTAGTTCACTTCCAAAATTAAGCAAATTTGATGGTTTAAGAAGTGAATTTGAATACCAACTCAATTTTGACCAAATGAACAGTGGATACAGGTTTGAAATGACAAAATCAACTTGTTCAAGCATGCAAAACTCATAGAAACAAGCTGATGCAGTACAGGACAGCTGCAATACTCAATTTTGCAGAATAAAAGCACTAAATATACACCAAAATGAGAAAAGTGGCAATAAAATTGGAACTGCAGTGGCTAACTTCAATGGCAGTGATTCAAATGGTCAAATGACACTTCAAACAGGTTTTTATCATCAAATGGAACATGTTCAAAGCATTGAAACAACCAAGACATATGCAGAGCTATTTTTCACTGGTCTAGCTCCTAAAAAGCTCTAAAATGAAGTGGTTTGATGTATGGATCTCGGCTAGGTGCAGATTTTGACAATTTGAACAGTATTAGGAAACTTTGATACACCAAATATAGATGTGGAAACAATCAAACTATGCTAAAATCCATTGAATCACAATATGACTTGTTAAGTTCCAAATTTCAAGCAAAAATCGGAAGTCAAACTGTGATTTTACAGATTTGATGAGAATGGATCTAAATAGGAATTGCAACAAGTTTCAAATGATGAAATACACTTGCACCAACAGTTACAATGCACAGAAATTCACTAAAACTCAAAATGGTATGTGGAGTTGCCAATTATGCAGAAAAATTGGCTAGACATGCAGCGGAAATGAAAAAATCTGAGATGCAAAGTTGGATAGAACAATAATCTGAGATGAAAGATCCTAGGAGACTAGATCTAGCTAGAATATATGAGCTAGTAGATGTTAAATGACCTAAAACACATTAAAGAACTGATGCACGGTGCAAAAGCTTGTAAAATATGGTGACAGTTTGCTGAAAATAGAGTTGTGATCAACTCAACTAATCTTTTTGAGATTCATTGGTGAATTCTGATTGCTAACACTTAAAACATGTATAAATGCATCAAATAAACTTGTCTCAAGCTTTAGAATCAACAAAGTTGACAAAGGCCGATTGCATCATGTGAAACAGTATGTAGCGTTTTGTGCAGAATGTGAAAACTCATTTTAAACAACTTGATCACTCATTTTGGATTACTTTGATGCACATGAGTTGCAATCACTTGAAACATAGTTGAAACTATTAGACAAATTTGCCTGAAGCTCAAAACACGAAAATCTCAATGAAAAACAGATCTGAGAATCAAAACCCGAGAAAATCAATTTGCTGCAGAATTTTGAACTTGAAAACAGCGTGCAATGCTTGTAAGCTCCAATGATCAAAGCTGACTGATTGTCTTTGCTTTACAGATCAACATATAGCTTAGCAAAGTCACTGGATTCAATTAAAATCGAAAATAACGCTGAACAAAATCAAAACCGTATAACAACGAGAAAAAAAAATTTGCAAAACTTATTGCACATGACTTGGACAGTACGGATCTGAAAATTAAGTTGGAATGGAACAAAATTAAGGAGGATGCACCGATTAAAATCATGTAGACACACTATGGAACAGTGAACGAATCAAATTCACTCAAACATAAAAGAATTCAAATCAAAAAAATGCAATGGAACAGTAACATTTCAAGAAACAGAACATGACAGAAATGAAAAGAAAAACAGAGCAATGATAAAAGAGCACTTAACTCGTGCAGTGTGGGTGAGATTGGCTTGCTCTTGATACCGAATGATGGAAGTATCCTTGCAATTCAGTCATGAACACTTCCAGAACCAGAGAAAGCAGCGGATAAATGGATGAAGATGAGGCACGGTAAGTGTTTGATGGATGTCTCAATGAAGGTGTGTAGGTGAGTCAATGAATCTCAAGCTCCGAAAGCCTTCCAAAAGGGAAGGAAGCTAGAGGAGAATGTGCAGAATAGGCACAAAGTGTTTGAACTCTGAAAACAATATCTGGAGAATTCTAAACATCATTTCATTATCAATTCAAAGTTGCCTTTACAAAGGATGAAGCCCCCTATTTATAGATGAAGGAGAACTTCTAAGACGTGCTATGCAAGCTATCCTAAAGGCACGTGATGTAAAACAATGAAAGGAAGCTTGGGAAGCAAGCTAAGTTTGCCAGCTAAGCAGAACTGCAGAGGAAGATTGAGTTGTTGTCTGTGGTGCCACTGGGTTGTACAGAATATGTGCAGCTGAGCGGTAGCAGCGACATCTTCAATTTTAGCTCCTTTGCTTTTCCTTGCTTGGTTACTCCTCCAAGTGTTTGGCAAGCTTGACCTACAAAACAATGTAAAGTTTATTTAGCAAAAGGAATATGCTAAGACTTTAGAAAGAAAAGATTAAGTTCTCAATCAACTTCCCTTTCATAGTCTTAGTTTAGTTGATGCCTCTTTGGATGGGAAGTCCCTTTAGGGGTTGCCATCAGCTGTTGTAATCGCTTACAATGACACTGTAAGCGATTACCATTACAAGAAAATATTTTGTACCAAAAGCTCATTCTTGGTACCCACAATTGACAGAGTGGCTCCCTAACATGCCTTACTACAGTGTTTTTCAATTTACTTTGTCTTGGTTAAGCCTGATTGCCATGGGGTGAAGGTCTATGTTAAGGGAAGAGCAAGTGGAGTTGTGGGTGCGGTGGGATGTGACTTTCCAGCAGCAATTGCACAGCCTAGGTGCTACTGTAATCGCTTACAGTGACACTGTAAGCTATTACCAGTACCAAAACAGATTTTGTACCAAAAGTTCATGCTTGCTACCCACAAATGACATAGTGGCTCCTTAACATTCCTCACTATAGTGTTTGTCAATTTTCTTTGTATTGGTTAAGCCTGATTACCATCGGGTGAAGGTCTATGTTATGGGAAGAGCAAGTGGAGTTGTGCGTGGGGGTGGGATGTGACTTTCCAGCAGCAATTGCACAACCCAGGTGCTGTTGTAATCGCTTAAAATGACACTGTAAGCAATTACCACTACCAGAACATATTTTGTACCAGAAGCTCATGCATGCTACCCACAATTGACATAGTGGCTCCCTAACATGCCTTACTGCAGTGCTTTTCAATTTTCTTTGTCTTGGTTAAGCCTGATTGCCATGGGGTGAATGTCTTTGTTTAGAGAAGAGCAAGTGGAGTTGTAGGTGGGGTGGGATGTGACTTTCCAGCAGCAATTGCACAGCCCAATTGCTGCTGTAATCGCTTACAATGACACTGTAAGCGATTACCATTACCAGATCATATTTTGTACCAAAAGCTCATGCTTGGTACCCACAATTGACAGAGTGGCTCCCTAACATGCCTTACTGCAGTGTTTTTGAATTTACTTTGTCTTGGTTAAGCCTGATTGCCATGGGGTCAAGGTCTATGTTAAGGGAAGAGCACGTGGAGTTATGGGTGCGGTGGGATGTGACTTTCCAGCAGCAATTGCACAGCATAGGTGCTACTATAATCACTTACAATGACACTGTAAGCAATTACCAGTACCAAAACAGAATTTTGTGCCAAAAGTTCATGCTTGCTACCCACAAATGACATAGTGGCTCCCTAACATTCCTCTCTGAAGTGTTTGTCAATTTTCTTTGTATTGGTTAAGCCTGATTGCCATAAGGTGAAGGTCTATGTTAAGGGAAGAGCAAGTGGAGTTGTGGGTGGGGTGGGATGTGACTTTCCAGCAGCAATTGCACAGCCCAGGTGCTGTTGTAATCGCTTAAAATGACATTGTAGGCGATTACCAATACCAAAACATATTTTGTACTAGAAGCTCGTGTTTGCTACTCACAATTGACATAGTGGCTCCCTAACATGCCTTACTGCAGTGGTTTTCAATTTTCTTTGTCTTGGTTAAGCCTGATTGCCATGGGGGTGAAGGTCTATGTTAAGGGAAGAGCAAGTGGAGTTGTAGGTGGGGTGGGATGTGACTTTCCAGCAGCAATTGCACAGTCCAGGTGTTGTTGTAATCGCTTACAATGACACTGTAAGAGATTACCAGTACCTGAACAGATTTTGTACCAAAAGTTCGTGCTTGCTAGCCACAAATGACATAGTGGCTCCTTAACATTCCTTACTGTAGTGTTTTTCAATGTTTTTTGTCTTGGTTAACCCGTGTTTTGTATTCGTTATGACAGTCTTTTGAAAACTATATGTTGGTTCTCCAATATGAAACACACGTAAAAGTTGTAATGAAGTGCATTGTGTAATGTGAGAAGTGATAACAATAATAAAAGTCACATATATTAATAGAAAGACTTAACAAAAGTTGGCGAAAAAACAAGTTCTTGAAAGAAAAGTTACATAGCACCCATCAATGAAATTTAATCTAAGAAGCCGATTGTCGATCAAATTCGTTGCGGAAGTTAATAAGTTGTTCCTCTACACTTCCAACTCGATTTTCAATTGTGTCTAATAGATCGCCCAGGAACATGCGGAGATCTTGTATTTGTGTGATTACTTCACTCAATGTGGCAGAAGAGGATTGATCTGGAATTGGAGACGGTTGTCTTTCTTCGTGTTCTTCATTATCAACCTGTGGTTCTTCATTACCTTTCTCTTCTGCATTGTCAACATCATCTTTTAAACCCATATTCCTTCAGCATTTTTGTCATAACCCATTGATGTTAAAACATCGAAACCAATCCTCTGTTTACCCTTGACTTCGGTTAAAGGATCACTTTGTGTAGGGACACCAAAGTGTTCCATGAATGTGGTAATTAGATGTGGATATGGGAGTTGGGCATTGTCCCTTGTAGCCCTTTTCATCCTGTTTCGAATGACATGGTCGTAGTTAATCTGAACAGAATTCATCAGTGCCCACATCAACATAATGTCCTCCTCCGTTGCCTGTGCAACATTCGTTGAACAAGGAAGTAAGATCCGACAAAATACATAATGAAGTATCCTATATTCAAACTTCATACGCCCGGCCAATAATCTACCTCGAATGATTGGACCTGGACCTGGTTTACAAATCAATTTCCTAGCACTAACAGAATTGTATTCATCCTTCCACTCGTCAATAAGATTTCCTCCAAAACGAACACCAACGCAAGAAATGGAAGTTAGTTTATGAAAAAGAGAAGGTTTGATAGTGATTTTGACCTTCTTAACCTCGATTCGAATGACTCCAGAATCTGATAGACGCATATTGTTGTAGAAAACTCGAACTAATTCGGGGTAGTAGTGGCGTTTATAAGCGACAAAATCATTTAGCCCAGCCTTTGTCAAAATGTCGTAGAATTCGAATTCCCCTGGTTCGAAAAACACATCGTCAAGATACTTCCCTTCAATGATTGGACGCTCAAAGAAATGTGCAGAGAACCTTTCATATTGCTCATCATTGGAGAACAGTTCGTTACTTGTCAGTTGTAGCGACAATGGAGGGGATGGTGGTGGGCGACTTCGACGTCCCCCTACGGAAGAGGAAGCCCTAAGTTTCTTGTGAGCACGATCTCCCATTAGAGGTGTTTAGGGTTTTCAAAGGGGATTAGAGGTTATAAGTGTTAGATGTCATTAATGTTTTCATTGGGGAAGTGGGTTACAATGCTATTAATTAAGAATGGTGTAGTGGGTGAGGCAGGAAACCGTTTGGGTGGACGTGCTATTAAACCTGGGTGTAGGGAAGTTATGATAAATTAATGGAGGTTATTAAACATGGGTGCAGTGCCACAACATCTGTTGGCTGACATGCTGCTGTAGTTGATTACAACTGTCAATGTAATCGATTACCAGAACAGTTAATGTCATATTATCTAATTCCAAAGATTAACCTGTCAACATTGTGCACAATAGTTTTGAAAAAGATAATGAAATAAGAGATCATCTAATAATAACATACATCAACATTGTGAGTTATCAAAATTATTATCAACAGCAGATAACAATGACATAAACCCAAGTGGAGCCATTTCAGATAGTTGTGAAACTTCTTGCGTTTCGGTTGAATAACGAAGGACCTCTTCAGATTGTGTAACAGTACATGTTGTTGTTTCCTGAGATCACAAACCAACATATATCAACAACATGTCACAAAAATAATACATGATTATAATTTAACATGAATGAAAGTACTCACATTTTATTGAAGTGTTGTTGTTGAAGCATTTTTCCTTGAAGCGGTTTTTCTTTTTCTACTTAGTGTTTCAACACTTGACTTCAATCTGTTAGTTCTTGGTCGGCCTTTACGCTTCACCGCAACGGGACTGTGAACAAGTACATCACTACTTCCACATGCGGGGTACAATGGAGTATTGGTCATGGGATTGTCATACCTCAGTTGTCCTCCCTCAATTATTATGTTATTTCTTAATGATGAAGTGACTCCAAACTTTTTACCAAGACAATTCAATTCTTTTTCCAATTATGAGATGCAAATTCAGATTCACATGCAGCCTCAGCTATTTCATAGAACCACTTACACAATGATTGGTATCTTTGCATCTTGGGTTCTTGATTCAAAGAACTGTAAGCTGCTCTAATCAGTGTGTGCTTTCTTCGGATATTTTTGCTGCAACGGTGGAGAACATATTTAGAGGGGACATTTTGTAAATCTTCCTGACCGAGAACGAATAGGCAATGCCGACAAATAATACCTCTAAACTCAAAGAGTAGGCAAGAGCAACTTGTATCATTTGTAAGAGGATCAAATTCAACATGGTAATATTTGGCGGTAGATTTTCCATCCCACATGCACTCTTCTTCGATGGTGTACTTGTTAGAAATACAGTCCTTCACTGTGTCTTTGAAGAAACAATTCATCCTGGACTGAAACTTAATTTGTACTTCCTCAAATTTTGCATGTGTGTACTCAACTTGAAATTGTCTTTCAATAGGTGATTGAGACCCACATGCAACTGTGGTATTGAAGGAATAGAAGTCGGCTTCTATTTCTTTTTGGGCTTTGAATTTAAGAACATTATCGTACTGAACCACAAATTGTAGAAGTGTCGTACTGGAATTGATGAATCCATCAAAGAATGCATTCATTCACTCACTTCTCTGAGTTGTGGACATACCAGCCCAAAAATGATTCTTGAAGTAGCAAGGCACCCACTTATGTCTCTCATCGTACAAATTACATAACCATTCATTATTTTCTAAGTTATGTTTTCTAAGTAGTTCTTTCCAACCAATTTCAAAGTCTACTGTAGAACAGCAGTCATAGACAAGCACTTTGATATCACTCTAGATACCAACATAATTTTTATACCCTTGCAATTTTTCAGGTATCTTTTTATTATGTGCCACAAACACCACTTATGCTTTGTTGTGGGCATTACTTCTTCAATTGCATTAGCCATGGCCCTACATTGGTCAGTTAGAATACTGTCTGGTCCCTTGTTGCCCATTCATCTTAACCAACTTTGGAATAACCACACAAATGACCTAGTGTCCTTTGATGAGAGTAATCCACAACCAAGTAGGATGGATTGTCCATGATGGTTTACTCCCACAAATGGAGCAAATGGCATATCAAATTTGTTTGTTAAATAAGTGGTATCAAAAGACATCACATCACCGAATTCCTCACAAGCAGCTCGGCTTTTAGCGTCCGCCCAAAATACACTAGTAATTTTATTTCCTTCATCCATTTCTTGGTCATAGAAGAAATCATTATTAAGGTCTCTCATTTTTGAAAAAGTGACGTAGCAGCGCTTGACCATCCCCCTCCTTACAAACTGACCTTCTATGTTGACCAATGAAGTTCCTAGCATCTCTCTCCATAAATTGCATATTTTCATATCCACCAGCTTCACCAACCATGCTAAGGAAACTCTTGTTAATATGTACACCGGCTTCATCATTAACTTCCAATGTGTGCTTCGCATGCATGTTCAATTTTCTATTGGCACGGAATAGATTGGAGGTTTGTGAACAAAGCTCATGACTGTGCTCTACAGCTACAGTCCTTACAACCCATTTGTCATCTTTTCGAGCAATTGTTATTCCAGCACGGCATTGATTAGTCTGACTAGGCAGAGTTTTCACTTCTGGACGAATGTTAGAAACATATTTACCTTCCCTTGAACATACCAATCTCAAGTAGTACACTTCGTTATTGTCGTCCTTTTTAGAAGTTATTGTTCCAACACCAAAACCACATCTTTTTCCATAGTCAGAATAAAATTTCTTTGCTTCTTGCATAGTGTCAAAACACATGTTCAAAGTAGGAACCAACTCCAAACAACTATCATCTACGGTATTAAATTCCTCATTGCTTTCACCAACCACAATCATGTTCTCTGGACAACTGTGCATCCCTTTAATGTATTACCTGACAATATGGCTTAATAAATAAATAATTATAAAAACGAATACAAAAAAGATGATAAATATATCAAGCAACCTGTAACAAATGGTTCCACTAATACAATGAACAAAATGGAAGGAATAAAAAATTTATTAATGGAACTTATATCCAGGTAAACTTATAGTTGAAGGCCTTCAATGAATTTACTCCTCGTTTAATGTTGTTGTTGTGCTTCTGACCAACGATCAACAACCAAACAATGCCTTTAAAAGCTTCTTTAATGCAGATGAAAGAAATAGTCATGAAAGTGGACGTCCAGTGAGAAGAAGCACAATTAATGCAAAAGTTGAAAGTTTGAAAGTTGAATGGTTTAATGTAGAAGCAATTAATCCAAAGAAGATAAAGCACAACAAATGAACACTACGGATTATTGTGTTTAAGGAAGGATGGAGCATTTAATGAATGTCATAAATTAAGTAAGGAAAAGGTGCCAATACGTGGAGTGTTGAAGTAACTTAAAATTTCCCCACATTAAATGCATTTTTCATTAAGAAAGCTAACAACTAATGTCTATTGCATGGGGGAATGTGAAAAAGTGATCTGAAAAATACTTTTCATGATACCTCCTTCATTAAATGCATGATAAAGGTGAAGAAGGAAAACGAAAATGTTATGATAGTAGGTAAATATATAAATTAATATTAACTTTTTCTTAAGCCTTCAATAGTCATATCAATAATAAATTAATGTTAAATTATTATTTAAAAAAAAAGTTAATAGTCTCCTTTTTTTGGTCTTTATATATGAACAAACTTTATGCTGTAGGAAGTCACTCTCAATTTCATTCCACAAAACTTGTTCGAAGTAATGTGTATTCCTAACACGCTTGCATTTTCTTACTTCATATCTTTTGTTAAAAATATTTATTCTTCTTTCAGATACAAAGACCATGGATGCTTGGGAAGGTCTTGATTTTGACGAGGACGTCCTTCAATCGTTCTTGAAGAAATGTGATAGTTCATCATTATTGATTCCTAGTCCGGCTAGCAATGTGCAGGCAATAATTATGAATAGGATAAGTGATGACCCACGTACCACCCAACAATTTACTCAGGAAGTTGCTCAAGCAACATATGAAGAGATTTCAATTTCAATGCTTGGAAATGGGTTGAGATGTACATCAAACACCATGGTCAGTAATTCTATAAACTTTGTCATTGTAATTTTATTTTTAAATGTTATTAAAAGAGTCAAATGCGGATCTTGTGAAAGATGGAGATATTAATAACGTCAATCACCTAGATACAGCAAAATCAGTGTCAGTGCTGCCACTTGTTGTTTGTATTGTTAAGGAGTGTAACCCCAATGGTCTGGGAGATATGCAACTAACTTTGAAGGTAATAATTAACCATAACATATACTTTGGTTCTTTACCTTAATGTAATGTGACATTTACTGTAACCAGGACCCTACTACGACTATGAAGGCGTCCTTACATAGGAAAGTTCTTCAAGATCCAAATTTTGGTCCACATATCGGTCTTGGTTCCGTTTTGATACTTAACCTTGTAACCCATCTTATTCATAGTTCTATTTATATTCGATAACTTTTGGTATTATTACTCATATTATTTGCTTCTTTTCATTTAGGTTCGTTCATTCAGTGCATTTCTCCCAACCTATTACATTAACATAGTGCTTCGAAATGTAGTGAAAGTATTTCCCAGTGACATATGTCCTCCAACAAAGGAACTCGTGATGGAAACATGCAAACCAGTGATTCGACCCTTTCTACTGGAAGAACCAAACATGGCTGAGATTATGCGAAAATTGAGAAATCCACATCAACAACCATCTACATCGAAAGTACCAGAAACCAACAATGAACAAAACTCTAACGCGATGTAATAATATTATGTTGACATATAATTGGATGTTTACTTTCTTTTGCAGGTGACTTTGAATCATTTAAGGATTACTATACTAATGTTAACTAAAACTCCTACTTTTATTTAGGATGACTGTAATATTTATTGGGATCACTTTATCATCGTTCATGATGATTGCTTCATTTTGTATTCAAATGGTACTATGGTATCAATGTACACACCATGGAGAAATGAATATGACAAAAATGTTGACGTGTTGTACTAAATTTGGTATCTTTATGTCGTACCCTATTCCAAGAAACCCCTTACAAGTACTGGGTGATAAGAGTCAACCTCTAATCACAACAAGCACCCTTTAATTCTAACCAACTAAGGACAAAGCACGGACTGGGAGCCCCACCACCAAAACTAGGGAGCAACTATGAACTTTCAGTACAGATTCGTAATTATGCTACTGTAAGCGATTAAAGCCTGTCTGTAAGCGATTACACAGGCCCATAAGTCACAACCTGAGTGTTCCTAACAGCACCAGCTTTGGACTGGGAGAACCTCCACCAAAACAAGGGAGCAGTGTTGCACTTTCAATACAGAATCCTAATTATGTTATTGTAACCGATTACAGCATGTCTGTAAGCGGTTACACAGGCACAAAAGTCACAACCTGAGCGTTCCTCCCAGCACCAGCTTGGCTGAAATGCTAACCTCCTAAGTATGTGCCCAACCCTATTCCAACAAACCCCTTACAACTACTGGGTCATAAGAGTCAACCTCTAATCACAACAAGCACCCTTTAATTCTAACCAACTAAGGACAAAGCACGGACTTGGGAGCCCCACGACCAAAACTAGGGAGCAACTATGAACTTTCAGTACAGATTCCTAATTATGCTACTGTAAGCGATTACAGTCTGTCTGTAAGCGATTACACAGGCCCATAAGTCACAACCTGAGTGTTCTTAACTGCACCAGCTTTGGACCGAGGAGCGCCTCCCACAAAACAAGGGAGCAGCGTTGCACTTTCAATACAGATTCCTAATTATGCTATTGTAACCGATTACAACCTATCGGTAAGTGATGAGTCGTTATTTCTTGACTATATTTGGTTTATTGCACTCAAATAAATCAGGGAATTGTGTTTAATTGTCCGTTATTTCCCCATTTGTCCTAATTGTGCTTAATTTGGTCGGAAATTCATATTTTCATTAATTTGGATTTTCTGAGCTAATTAATTGCATGTTTAATTGCAGGGAAAATATTGGAGACATATTTTGGAGCATTAGGAGGTGGCATGGACATTCAAGATTTAATATTTAGTCATTGCAAATTTAATTAAAATTGTAATCTAGTTGATTAAGAACTTTATTTAAGCTTTTGGTGCGTTGGGCCCATGTGGGCAAATTCTATGTTAGGCCCAAACTTTGAGGGACATGTGGCACTTAACCTAGGGTTTCTTAGAGGTGGTCCCCACCATTTTTGAGTGGTTTTGGACA
>NC_028358.1:13750857-13753170 GCF_000741045.1 Vigna radiata var. radiata
GACGGTATTGCATAGGAAGCATAGGGGTTTGGTTTTGTTTGGGTCAAAAAGTTGAAGAAAAGTGTGTTTTGAAGTTGGATTTATGAAGGTAGAACTCGATTTTATTGTTCTTGAATCATTTGGCAATTGAGCTTTGGGTCCCTTGGAGTGTGTTCACGGTTTGGAGATGGAAGAAACAATTTGGATGTTGGTTTGTTGAAGAAAAAAAACGAATTTGGAGTGGAGAAAAAAAAGAGAGGCTCTAGCAGCCAACACTGTTACATTAAGGGGGGAATTATTCTCTCTGACGCAGCCGCCACCGAGAGTTCACTATCACACATTATTCCTTGGAGAGGTTTCTTGACTAGGGAAATGGAGAGTGATGTGGAGTAGAAAGTGTTGTTGCAGGTGGAAGCACTCACGGGTGATGTTGATTTGGTTGGAACGTGCACTCAGTTTCTTTTTATTTTTCGATTTTAGGATAAGCACATGTGTTTTTAATTTTAGAAGAGATATTATAACGCTATTAGGTTGTTTTCTTTTAGGAAGAAGAGCACACGTAATTTCAATTCAATAGAAGGGGTTGTTGTCAAGTTCTGCAATAAGTTTTGATTATCTTTTATTCACACCTGGACCGATGCTAGCTTATGCATTTTATTTTACTTTACTCTTCACATATCTTTCTTATTGTTATTTTGGTGATGAAGCGGTAGATTAATTAGACTTAGGCGCATATAATTTGTTTCAACCCTTTTGAATTGAAGTTTTATTAGTTTAAGCGTATCAATTATTTATTTTAGCTGCAATGTGCATTTCAATGTTTAGTTTAAGTGTTGCATTTAAATTTCATATCTTTATTATATGTTTCATTTTAATTAGTTTACACACTTTGCTTTAGAACCGTTAAGTTTATTTTTTTCGTTCATTATGCTTTCAATTATATTCGGTTGTGTTTAATTTTAATTTATGCATCTACATTCACAAGTTTTTCAACCCCCCCCACTTCGTGTTTGACTTGATTCTGAACCGCAATTGGTCCTTGAGAGATGACCTAGGGGTCACTCCCTAGCTATACTGCATTTCTAATATGCAATTGAATTTGTATGGGCCACGACACCCATCAGTAAGCGATTACACAGCCACAAAAGTCACAACCTGAGTGTTCCTCCCAGCACCTGCTTGGATGAAATGCTAACGTCCCAAGTGTGTGCCAAACCCTATTCCAAGAAACCCCTTACAACTACTGGGTCATAAGAATCAACCTTGTTTCACAACAGCCACCCTTTAATTTTAACCAACTAAGGACAAAGCACAGACTGGGGAGCACCGCCACCAAAAGAAGGGAGCAAGTTGCACTTTCAGTACAGATTCCTAATTATGCTATTGTAACCGATTACAGCCTGTCTGTAAGCGATTACACATACACAAAAGTCACAACCTGAGTGTTCCTCACAGCACCATCTTGGATGAAATGCTAACCTCCCAAGTATGTGCCCAACCCTATTCCAAGAAACCCCTTACAACTACTGGGTCATAAGAATGAACCTTTTGGCACAACAACCACCCTTTAGTTCTAACCAATTAATGACAAAACATGGAGTGGGGAGCGCCTCCACAAAAACCAGTGAGCAGCGTTGCACTTTCAGTACAGATTACTAATTATGCTATTGTAACCGTTGCAGCCTATTTGTAAGCGATTACACAGGCATAAAAGTCACAACCTGAGTGTTCCTCCCAGCACCAACTTGGATGAAATGCTAACCTCCCAAGTATGTGCCCAAACCTATTCCAACAAACCCCTTACAACTACTGGGTCATAAGAGTCAACCTCTAATCACAACAAGCACCCTTTAATTCTAACCAACTAAGGAAAAAGCACGGACTGGGGAGTCCCACCACTAAAACTAGGGAGAAGCTATGAACTTTCAGTACAAATTACTAATTATGCTACAGTAAGTGATTACAGCCTGTCTGTAAGCAATTACACAGGCCCATAAGTCTCAACATGAGTGTTCCTAACAGCACCAGCTTTGGACTAGGGAGCGACTCCACCAAAACAAGGGAGCAGCGTTGCACTTTCAATACAGATTCGTAATTATGCTATTGTAACCGAATACAGCCTGTCTGTAAGCGATTACTGTTAACGGATTGGCAAGCATACCAAATCGTATCAAGTAATAATAAATGGTAAGTCCAAGTATCGTTTTCCCAAGATACTCGAAAGGCCTTATCGTTCGTGTGAATTAAAATCGTAAGACTTGAAAATAAAAATTAATTAATTGGGTATGAGAATAAAATATGAACATGCAAAAGAGATTGATTCAATTAACGAGA
>NC_028358.1:13753490-13764057 GCF_000741045.1 Vigna radiata var. radiata
ACCATTGTCATGGTGAAACTAGATGAAAAATGGATGAAGAATGGAAAAGAAAACTCTAGATAAGATGAAAAGGAGCCTAAGCATCCAAGAGATCCTCTCCAGAGAGTGAATTTAGGTCTGGTCGCCCCCTTCTGTCAAAAGAATGCATCTAAACTCGCAATAGGGCTATTTATAGGTGAGGAGCGCAACAGAAAACAGGCCCAAGCCCAGCAGACAACCGCCCGACAGAACAAGTGTGGCGCCCCACGGTTTCCCTCAAATCGCACTACCGCCCAATGGCAGGGGTTTACCGCCCGGCGGTTTGCCTCTAATCGCAAATCCGCCCAGCGCCCACGCCAGGTACGTACTCCTCGCCCTGGACCGCCCGGCGGTGGAATTTGTCGCCGGGCGGTGCGTCAACTCTTCAATTCTTCAATTTTCTTCTCTTTTCTTGATTCTACGACCTTTATCTTGAACTTCATTCTTCATTTTCTCAAAAATGCTAATAAACAATGCAAAACAAGCATAATATGGCTAAAAATAGCTTTTGACTCTCTACAGACTCATTTATTGAGTTTTGCTTGATTCTAAGTTCATTCTAAGTAGTAAAGGGCGTAATTTGGTCTAAAATGACATATGAAAATAACTGTTTTTCAACCTTCATCAACACCCCAAACTTAGAACTTTGCTTATCCTCAAGCAAACAAAACAAAACAGCAAACAAAACAAAACTTGGCTTTATACTATTTCATCCATTGTTTCAACATTCCCAAAGTACATGACAAACACTATGCAATCCCAAATCTTCAATGAAATCAAAATAAGGTGCATGCATGCTTTCAATCCAGAGGTTGAACAACAGATGTTACACATTATGAATGACCAATCCACTAAGGAAAAGTGAACTCATGACAATTAATAGTTCATACCAAGCAAGTGTTTCACTCAATCACTCAAGTGTTTAGGGTAACACTCCAACTCTCTATCATTCACAAGTCACAAGAAATAAAATTGCCATTCATCTCAAACAATCAATATCTTTACATGCAAATGCCATCAAAAGGACTTTTCCAAGGCTTGTAATGAGGTTGGGCTAACAGGAAGACTTGGTTTTTCTGGAATGCAAAGTCCTTGAATCAAGAGAGCTATAATAATATTCATCATTTAAGCACAACTCTCTTCCTCACCAATCTCACTCATTCCCAACTTTTTCTCCTTTTCTTTTTCATTGAGCTCATCTTCATGCTTTTCTTCTTTTCTTTTCTTTTTCTCATCTTTTCACAACATTTGAGCTCAATGTTTTTCACATGCCTTTCAATTTCCCCCATGCAACCCCAAACTTGAACCTTTTCATCGCATACAATTAAGCTCATCCCAACTCAAGGTAAAGAATTTCAAGACAAGGGTTCACATCCTGTTTAAGGCTAAGGTTCAAAAAGAGTATAATATTTTCAAGCACTTTGGGTGAAAATTTGGCTAGAGAAGGGTTTTCAAAAATGGCCTTGATCATATGACATTCACATGCAATTCAATCAATCATCAAGATTAAGGCAATATCATTCATGTTTTCTTATGAACAATGCATACAACAATAAAAACTCTGGAGCTCAATACATCACACAACATGCTTTCTCACACAAAATCCATTCATACACCCTACTTAGCATCATAACCACAATCATAATTTATCACACATCTACTTCAATGGATATTAACACACAACACAACTCAATTATCATCCACATCAAATAATCATCAAATAGTTCCATCATGCACATTAGTCAGTCAAACATTATCAGAAAAAGTATTCAAGCCAAGAATACACACTGAAATTAAAATTTAAACCTATTCTAGGAATTTAAAAAGTAAAAGTAAAAGAGAGAAAACTAGGTTGCCTAATAGTAGCGCTTGTTTAACGTCGCGAGCTTGACCCAAACCTGTTTAGCACTTGTCAGTAAGTGCAAATCCTTCCAACACCCATCAGTAGGTGTACCTTCCGGGTTTCCTTCAGTGGATACCAAAAGTTAGCATCTCTCAGTAGATGCTACCCAAAAATTGTTCAAAAATACACATATTTACAAGTTTAAAAAAAAAAAAACTACACTAATAAAAAATAATAAAATAAAATAAAAAAATGCTACAACAATTAGGATGACCCCAACAAACACCCATCAGTAGCTGTTGAATTTCTTCTTGCTTGGTATTTTCTTCTTCTTCTTCTTTATGCTAAATCTCTTCAAAAAGATTACCGAACCAAGCACATGTTTCCATGCATCAATCATAGGAGCCTTAATCTCCAATTTCTTGAAGATCTCCATGAAGTACTTGAACCTATTTTCCTTCCTATGATTTTTCTTTTTATGAGGAAGGGGTTTTTCATATGACCTTTTCTTCTTTCTCTTCCTCTTTTTCTTAATTTTCTCCTCCCTTAGCTTTCTCTTTTTCTTTTTCTTTTCTTTCTTTATTTTCACATTTTTTTTCTTTTTTTCTTTTCTTTCAACCACTGCTTTTCCTTTCTCATCATCCTTCCTACTTTCACTCAACTTTTCTGTTTCTATCTCCTCTATCTTTTCCGCAGCAACAACTTTTTTTGTTTTCATTTCCTCTTTCTTTTCTTCCTTTATTTTCTCCTCATATATCTCTATCTCTTCTTCTTCTATCTTTTCCTCCTCGACAACCTTATCATTTTTAGAGATAGTGGCTTGATATTCTTCTTTAGGGTTAACTTCAGTATTATCCCTAATAATGCCCAGAGACTTCAATACCTTTGTTATCTCATCTTCCTCTATCTTCTCTTCATCAATAACCTTGTCATCCTCAAAGATAGTGGCTTGAAATTCTTCTTTAGGGTTAACTTGAGTATTAACCCTAATAATACCCAGAGACTTCAACGCACAAGAGTGTTGTTCCTGCAATAAACGTTCTTTAGCTTCCCCCAACGTTTCTTTTCGCGAAGAGGAATGTTGCCCAAATTGGCTATGATATATGTTTGAATGAGGTTCCCACCAGTGGTTAAAACTATTTTGGTATAATTGAGTGCCTACAGAATCAAATTCTTGTCCAAACTACATTCTGCAGAAATTAGGCACAAAACCCTAGAAAACATTTATTAGAACAAAAATAAAAAATAAAAATAAACATAAAATCAAGTCAAATTCAATCAATCCACACTACTTGAAAAAGCAAACCTCGATTCCCCAGCAATGGCGCCAAAAAACTTGTTAACGGATTGGCAAGCATACCAAATCGTATCAAGTAATAATAAATGGTAAGTCCAAGTATCGTTTTCCCAAGAGACTCGAAAGGCCTTATCGTTCGTGTGAATTAAAATCGTAAGACTTGAAAATAAAAATTAATTAATTAGGTATGAGAATAAAATTTGAACATGAAAAAGAGATTGATTCAATTGACGAGAAGAAAACAATGAATAAATTGAGTTGTTGGGGGTTTACAATTTCATCTTATCCGCTCTCTCTTATTTACTCCTCTTGAATTATTAGCTTGATTAATTAATTAAATGTAAATATATAACGTTATATTTAGGAATTCATGATTTAACCTACATTTGTATAATCAGGCATGCTTTTACCATCATATTTGTCCTCTCCATCCCATATTTCAATAACTTTCATCACAATTATACCACAATCGTATCTGTACCAATAATAAAAAATCATACTGGATTTTGATATAAAAGACACAGTAAATTTCAAATCAATCCTAATATAAACTGACGTATTAGGTTGGACTGGGATATTGGCTTCTTGAACCAAAAACAAACTCTTACTATCTTCAACAGTATTTGTCAACATACCCCAAAACCGTTAAATATTTTGAGCCTGTATTGTACACAAATAACAAAAGCAAGTTCAATATAACAACATTTTATTCATTGACCACTGGACATCAAATATAAATGTGGATTGAATCTAAAACATACCATGCTTTTGTCAATCCGAGCACGCCCTCTGATTCTGATGGTGGACCATCCAAGCTTCATATTGGACCTCTAACAAGAGCCATGTCAAAGAAGATACAGGAAGAAGAGGGAGCACTCACTACTTTACTTTTATGGAGTATTTTCTATTAAACCTTTTCTTCTACAATAACTAGATATGCTTACTTGTTTCGTAGATCATAAAAAGGAAGAATAAGGCATCACTCACGGCTAGGAATTGCTAAACACATTTTGCACATGGAAAATACCAAGCTAGCCACACTTATGCCATTTTCCACGTGCCACAAAGGAGCTGGCCGAAACTCACATGTGGAACACCATTTCCATGCATTGTTCACNTGTTTTTACAATGTATAGCTCATATAACCTAGTGCAGCTCATGTTCCACATGTGGCACGTGAAACACACCTTTCACACTTCATTTCTGCACATGTTCAATTGATAGCTTGCTCTGCACACCTCATATCTTTAAAAGAGGAGCACCACCACTTGTAATGTTCAACTTGACTTTGAGTAATGAAATGCTGTTGAAATCTCTGCTCAACTCTCAAGTTCACCTTTGTGCTTTGTTATCTTGCACTTCATCTAGCTCCTTTCCCTTTAGGAAAGCTCTCTGAGTTAGAATTCACCATTACACCATAGCCAATCTCTCACGGACCTTCATCAAACACCTTGAACACACTTCATCCATCATCATTGTTTCAGTCATCCGCTGCCAATTCTGATTCCGTGAAGCTTCTCCAAGCATGAATTCAGTGGAGGCTTCCATCAAGTGGTATCAGAGCCAACCGTTTCTCATCCACGCATCAAGAGCTAAGTGCTCATCTTTTATTCTATCAATTTCGCGTTGTTCTGTTCTGTGTTCTGTTTTCTCTGAATTGTTTTTTTGTTTTCGTTTTGTGTTGAGTGGATTGTGGTTCTTCCACTGTTCCATAGTTTCGTTTTACATTTTCATCGGTGCAATCATTTGTTTTAATCATTCCAGCTTTCAATTTTTTTTCCAGTTTTGTCGGAAGTCATGTGCAATTCATTTGCCGTTTTATCACTGTTTCCGTATTTGATTTCGGTATTCTGCGTGTTTGCTGGTTTTTCTTGAAGTCTTTTGCCTTTGCTAGCCCTATGTTGATTGAATAAAGCAAGGACAAGATGTCAGCTTTGATCATTTGAGCTTCTATAGCATTGCACACGGTGTTTTTCAAAATTCTGCAGAAATCTTAGTGTTCTCGGATCTGGTTTCTCAGATCTATTTTAATTCAAGTTTTTCGTGTTTTTTTTAAACTTTGTCCAAGTTTAATTACTGAATTGAAACGTGTTTCCAAAGATAGAAACTCAATTCCATCACCGAAACACGAAATGAGTGATTCAGTTGCTGAAAATTCCATTTCAAACACTGCAGCACAGTTCTGTCGGGTTTGATTTTGATTACACTGTTTTGTTCAGTTTTTTGTGTTTCTGCACCATGCTACAAGTTTCTTTGCAGTGTCTAGACGTATTTCAATTGTTATAAATCTAGATTCACCACTGAACTGTCAAATGCATGATTGAGTTGTGTGAAAATTGGATTTCCCGAACTGTAGCTATCACGGGTTCTACAGTGTTTTGGCTTTTGCACCGTGCCAATTTTCCTTGTTGTGTTAGGATATATGAATCTGCTAGCTATTGATAATCTTGAGCTAGATCTAATTTTTTAGGTACTTTCTCATTGCTTTCTTGATCCAGCCAGCTTTGAATTCCAATTTTTCTTTGAAGTCAGTCATATATTTGCTGCTGTGTGATCCATTTTGCTGCATATATGGCAACTCCAATGGTCAAATTTGGTTTCAGTGTATTTCTCTGTTGTTTGAACATTTAAGCCAGTCCATTTGATCATTTTAAACTTGTCCAAACTGTTGTTATGGTAATTCTTCATCAATTATGCAGAATTCCTATTTCAACCCTTCATTTTGAGAGTAACTTGCAACTTGCAGTATCATTTGACATATTTCACTGAATTTGTGCATTGTAACTGGTTGCACAAGTTTATTTGACCATTTAAATCTTGTAGATACTGTTCATTTGGTCAAAATTCAACTGCTTTGCAAAATCACCATCCAAACCATCAAATTTGCTTGATTTTGGGAAGTGGTCTAGTGAATTTCTATTGCAGTGTATGTCTTTGATGTTTCAGCGTTTGATTACACTTCATATATTGATATAAATCTGTTTGGATTGTTCTTTGCCCATTTATATCATTCCCACGAAGTTTTCCTGTTCAAACCAACCATTTTTCATCCTTTTGGTGCTGCAGACCTCATATTTTGGTGCAGCCATGAGTAATTCATTTTGAAGTTTCATACACTGGATTGGCAAAAGTTGTGGTCGTTGTTTCTATTACAATTTACATGATTATGCAACCATAATCAAGTCAAAAAGCACATATCCACTGCAATTCAGTTTCAAATATCTCAAAAATATGAAATCACCAAATCAACATCTCTTTGGGGCATTTTATCAAACAATTTTATATTTTTATCAAACACTTTGGCTGCAGCTGTCTTTGCTATGTGATTGTGTTTTTCTTGCTTTGTTAATCTGTTCTAGATCTTTTCCTAGGTTCCTTTTGTGTTCCTCCTTTTATTCCAGCTTTATCTCACTTGAATTCATCATTTTTGACCTCCACACTATTATAGCAATCTGATTTTAGATCATTGAAATCTGGTGCAGTGCCTGTTTTATGCTAACTGTGTTTGATGTTTCAGCTGGTTTATGGTGCTATTGTGGTGCGTTTTAACCCACCATATTGCTCCTCCAACGGGGTAGCCTATTAAGGAGTGGAAGGCTTGCTAACAAGGCAACAATTGTGGACTTTGGGAGTAGCTATCTACTGTTGTTTCAGAGTTAATTGCAGCACTAACACCGTGACATTCAAGCATATTCAGCAGCTATTTCTAGCCACACTTGGCTTTATTTCTTCATTGTTATATTTCATTTTATCTTTCATATTGTATCACGGAACCTTTGAGTATTACATTTCATTCTTTTTTCAATTTAAAGTACCTTGGGAGAATGCTTTTCAAGCAATTCCAAGTGTACCAAACAACATTGTAATATTTTAGTTGCCACTCTTAGAGTGAAAGTCTGTTAAGGGGTTCCAAGTGTCACTTGCACTTTCACATAGGGTCGTTTATCGTTGTCTTTCATTTCCATTCTTTAACTTTTCCTTGCTTGATTGAACTTTTATGTTTTAAGTCTCCGTGATACTTAGGAGCGCGTTTCACATAGTTTAAACCTTCGTTTGGTTTGTAGGAGCATCACATCTTTGCATTCAAAAAGGTTTTGAAAGACTTCTATTTAGAAACTTGGGTGAGAAACGACAGGAGACACTCTGGCTAAGGAAGGACAAGGTTTCTAAGCTTGTCCACTGTGACTCACCTCTCCTTCCTGGGAGCTATCCGGTTTCATCACTTTTAGAATCTCTCTAGAAGTCATTCACCAAAACCACATAAAACTCTTTTTCCCAAAGTTTTGATTCATACTTGTGCAAGGCTTTCAAATCTTTGTGAAAACATTTTCTCTACTTCACAAGCATAAGTCACTCTAGTGTTCAAGGTAACATCAATCAAGATCAAGAGAACATAGGGTTGCGAGAAGAGCTTAATCGAACCAAGGCTGAATTAAATGAGCTAAGGCAAATGGTCGCCAATCTTACTCTCAATCAAAGAGGGCACACACAAGGGGATCACTCTCATAGGCAAAACCATGATCATGATGATCATTCACAACATAGTGATCACCATAGTTATCAACCCTATGATCACTATCAACGCCCTCTTAGGCGTCATCATAATCATAGAGACCATCCTATGGAACCCAAGCT
This sequence comes from Vigna radiata var. radiata, assembly GCF_000741045.1. Taxonomy (NCBI): domain Eukaryota; kingdom Viridiplantae; phylum Streptophyta; class Magnoliopsida; order Fabales; family Fabaceae; genus Vigna; species Vigna radiata. The sequence goes on from NC_028358.1 coordinate 13,761,284, forward strand.
TGACCTTCCCCCTTTCTATGGTAGAGATAATGTTGAAGAATACTTTGAGTGGGAGATGAAGGTTGAGCAAACTTTTGAGTGCTACCACATTGATGATAGGAGGAGAGTGACCTTAGCCACCTTGACCTTTCAAGGTACAGCCCTTTATTGGTGGACATCCATCATAAGAGACCAAAAGATGCATGGCGACTACACCATCCAATATTGGAATGAGTTGAAAGCAGCCTTACATAGAAGACATGTCTCGACCTATTATGCTAGAGAAGTTATGGACAAGCTCCATCGACTTCAACAAAGAAACATGAGTGTTGAAGAATATAGGCAAAAATTAGAGTTACTCATGTTGAGAGCGAGGATAAAAGAAGAGGAGAGATTCATCATAGCTCGATTTCAGAGTGGATTAAACTATGAGATTAGAGATAAGGTAGAACTCTTACTTTACTTAGATTTAAATGATTTTGTCCAACTATGTGTGAGAGTGGAAGAACAAAACAGGAGAAAAGCTTTTGCTAAGAGAAATTATCCTACCACATCCTCATATAGGAGAGATTTTAAGAGGGAGGGTAGTTTTCAAAGATATGAGGAAACAAAGAAGCAAGACCGAGAAAGACCACAAGAAAAGCTCAAAGGCAAAGATAGAGAATTCAAAATAGAAAAAGAAAGCTATAAAGGAAAAGAACAAAAGAAGTCAAGAGAGCCACCTAGGGATACCAAGGGTAGGGAGACTAGATGTTTCAAATGTGGAGACAAAGGACACTATTCAATTGAGTGTCGTTTCAAAAAGTCAACCTATATCCTTGAACATGAAAGTCATAGTGGGGAGTCATCCTCTAGTGTGTCTAAGTTGTCCTCTTCTGAAGAAGAACATGAAGCTCCACCTTGTGATGGAGATCTTCTTATGGTCAGGAGACTTCTTGAGGCAAAGCATGTTGAGTTAGAACAAACTCAACGAGAAAACCTATTCCACACCCGCTGCAAAGTTCTCGATAAAACTTGTTCTATGATTGTGGATAGTGGTTCTTGTTGTAATTGTTGTAGCTCTAGAATGGTTGAAAAGCTAGGCTTAACTCCTACTCCTCATCCTAACCCTTACAAACTTCCATGGATAAAAGAGGATGAAGGAATAGTTGTTAAGGAACAAGTAAGTGTTCCCATTTCCATAGGCAAGTATGAAGATCAAATCATTTGTGATATTGTTCCAATGGATGCGGGTCACATCTTACTTGGTTGCCCTTGGCAATTTGACAAACAAGCTTTGCATGATGGAGTCACCAACAAGATAACCATTCAACATAAGGGCAAAAAGATTATTTTGAGCCCTCTTACACCATCACAAGTGCGAGAGGATCAAATAATACTTAAGAAGAAGTTGGATGGTGAGAAAAAACTCCACCACAACAAAGTTTCCAAAGAGAAGAAGTTGAGTTTGGTGGAAAGTTCCTTAACCAATGAAGTTGTTCCAACAAAAACTTCTAAAAATATTTTACTTGGACAACCTCACGTTCTTCTCTATTACAAGGAGGCACTTCTTTCCATAAATCATCAACTTGATTCTCATCCAAAAGGATTACAAAAGCTTTTAAAAGAATTTGATGATTTATTTCCTAAAGAGGTTCCAAGTGGTTTACCACCTCTTCGGGGAATTGAACATCAAATCGATTTGATTCCTGGAGCCAGCCTTCCCAATAGGCCAGCTTATAGGACTAACCCCACAGAAACCAAAGAGATAGAGAAGCATGTTAACGATTTATTGGAAAAAGGGTGGATACAGAAAAGCCTTAGCCCTTGTGCGGTGCCAGTGTTGTTAGTCCCTAAGAAAGATGGTTCTTGGCGAATGTGTACAGATTGTAGGGCTATTAACAACATTACAATCAAGTATAGGCACCCTATTCCTAGATTGGATGATATGTTAGATGAATTACATGGAGCAAACATGTTCACCAAGATTGATCTTAAAAGTGGGTATCATCAAATCAGAATTAAAGAAGGAGATGAATGGAAAACCGCTTTTAAGACCAAATTTGGCCTTTATGAATGGTTAGTCATGCCTTTTGGCTTGACCAATGCTCCTAGTACCTTCATGCGCCTAATGAATCATGTCCTTCAGGAATACATAGGCAGCTTTGTTGTAGTCTACTTTGATGATATCCTCATCTATAGCAAAGGTCTTAAAGAACATCTTCATCATGTGCGGAAAGTCTTGATTTTGCTTAGACAACATCATCTATTTGCCAACTTTGACAAATGTACCTTTTGTCAAGAGAGTGTTATTTTTCTGGGCTTCAAAGTTGGAAAAGAAGGTGTACATGTTGATCCTAGCAAAATCAAAGCTATTCAGGAGTGGCCTGTCCTGAAAACAGTAGGAGAAGTAAGAAGTTTTCTAGGTCTAGCAGGTTTCTATAGATGTTTTGTAGAAAATTTCTCTACTATTGTTGCTCCCCTCAATGAACTTTTAAAGAAGGATGTTCCATTCAAATGGGAAGAAAAACAAAGTCTATCCTTTGAGACCTTAAAACATAAGTTGACACATGCACCCATTCTACATTTACCTTATTTTTCCAAAGATTTTCAAATAGAATGTGATGCTTCAGGGGTAGGAATAGGAGTTGTTCTTATACAAGAAGGTCACCCCATAGCTTATTTCAGTGAAAAACTTAGGGGACNTACATTGAACTATCCTACCTATGATAAAGAACTTTATGCCCTTATTAGAGCATTGAAAACTTGGGAGCATTACTTGGTGTCTAGAGAATTTATTATCAATACTGACCATG
>NC_028358.1:13764386-13765760 GCF_000741045.1 Vigna radiata var. radiata
ACCGAACGATTCTACATTGAGACCAAACTATCTCTAAACCAAGTGAGGAAAATGGAAATGCAAGAAGGTAAAGAAACCAAACAAAATAGACAACATAGTGAACGGAAAAAGTAAATTGAACACTNCAATAGATAAATATCCAAACACAATTAAAGCCATTAAAATGCAACACTAAATTAAGTGGATGAAAAACAACTCAACCTACTAATTAAACTAAGTGAAAACAANAGAAACTAACAAGCCTATTTAACTTCTAGTAATTTATGTGAACCAAAGTGCAATTAAAAAATAAATTAAAAAGTCCAATTGGCCAAAGAAAAACCTCATGGCCGTGCACTACTCACCACCAAGACCAAATCAATTTTTAAGCTTCAATGAACCACCAATTTCGTTGTCTTTTTGTCCTCATGTGCAGCATGTCTCAAAAGAAATTAAAGTATGTTTTAAACAACCAATTGAAAACCTTTCCATCACTTCTCCATGAAGCAAATTCGGAATCCACACTCCAAGACCACAAAAACCGAACCCACCAAGTGAATTCTACAAAAAATTGCTTCAAAGACCAATGTGCAAATGGAAGATACCTTGGGTGCTCCTACCAATGTGCCAAGTAAGCTAAACCAAATGAAAACAACTACAAAAAAAATTCATTCCTCATGCAATTCATGGCAGCAACAATGCAAGGAAAAGACAAAAACTCAAAGTAGAAACATTCTTTTGGTCAAAAGAAGCATCACANGTGTTTGTCCAAAAATGGCAAAAACTTAAATGCACCTTCTCTCCTCCTTTCACCTCCATTTTCGGTTTTCTTTCTCCACCAACACACCATTCATGTTTTCTTCATCCCTACTNCAGAAACATAAACCCAAGAGACCAAAGTTCAAATTCCAATTCAACAAAAGAACAATAAACTCAAACATATGCTACTTCAACCCAACCAAATCTTCCATTTCTTCAAGCTTCTTTGCAAAAACGAAAATAATACTTAAGCCATCACTCCANCTCTGTCCAGCCACCATAACAACACAAAANTCTGGTCCCATCCTTGCTTCAAACATCAAAACCGAAAAGCAAGAAGAAAGAGCCCAAACTACAACACTCACACATCAAGTTAAGCTTTTTTCAACCCAAAACTCACATGGAACTCCATTTTTATCATCNAACCAAATAAAATGCAAAGAAAAACGTGAGGAACAGCAGCAAAGGGAGAGGAAAACGAAATATAAAGTTACTCAAACCCAACATCCACCATGGAAATGCAAAGACAAGCTCCAAAGCTCAAGCTCCAAGCATCAAAAACAAGCAAATGGAAGTGGAAATGAATGGATTTTCACCACCAATGAGTTAAGACAACCAAGAGTGAGTCAAGGGAAG
>NC_028358.1:13768195-13818725 GCF_000741045.1 Vigna radiata var. radiata
CTATGGGTCTCCCCTTTGTGTGGCTCGGTTTTCACACCCCAAATACCAAGAGTTTCACATTTGGTGGGGTCCACACACTACAAGTCAGCCCTAAAGAGATGCCACATGGCCCCCACAATTGGTTTTTTACAAAAATGCCCCTAAAAGGGTCCAAAACACCTAATTGTAATCAAAGGCTTCTACAAAACGAAATTACAACTTTAATAAGAATCTAAATGACTAAATGTTGAGCCTTTGAATGTGCCACGCCATATCCTAATGCTCAAGATGATGTTTCCACAACTTCCTTGCAACCAGAAATGCACTTAATCAGCTCAAAAAATCCAAATTAGCACAATTACGAATTTCCGACCAAATTAAGCAGAATTCGGAAAACGGGGAAATAACTGACAATTAAACACAATTCCCTGGTTTATTTAAGTGCAATAAACTAAATATAGTTCAAGGAATAACGAATCATCAGTTAGTAACTCTAGGGTCACAAATATTAGGTTTTGATGACATCAAACAACTTTATGAGACTGACCCTTCATTTGCATCCACTTATGCATCTTGCCTTAAGAAGCCCTTTGAAGGATTCTATATTTTTGAGGGGTATCTTTATAACAAAGGGAAAATATGTATACCCCAAGGATCCATTCGAAAGCTTCTTATTAAGAAATTCATGGAGGAGGACTCATGGGCCATCATGGAGTTGATAAAACTCTACACATTTTAAAAAGCAAATTTTATTGGCCACACATGAGAGTAGATGTCCAAAAGCATTGTTCTAGTTGCATAACTTGTTTACAAGCTAAATCTAAAGTCATGCCTTATGGACTCTAACTTCCTCTTCCAATAGCTAGCGCCCCTTGGGAGGACATTAGTATGGACTTCATCCTCGGTCTACCAAGAACGTAAAAGGGGTTTGATTCGATCTTTGTGGTGGTTGATAGATTTAGTAAAATGGCTCATTTCATACCTTGCCACAAAGTCGATGATGCTAGCTATATAGCAAAACTCTTCTATAAAGAAGTAGTCAAATTGCTTGGCTTACCCAAAACTATAGTATCTGATAGAGATGTTAAGTTCCTTAGCTATTTTTGGAAAACACTCTGGGCTAAGCTAGGAACTAAACTACTATTTTCTACTACATGTCACCCCCAAAATGATGGGCAAACAGAAGTAGTAAATAGATCTCTATCTACTCTTTTAAGGGTAATGTTAAGAGGTAATATAAAGAATTGGGATGATCATCTACCTCACATAGAATTTGCTTATAATAGAGTAGTTCACAAGACTACTAATATTTCTCCTTTTGAGGTTGTCTATGGTTTTAACCCTTTGACACCTCTTGATTTACTACCTCTTCTGGATTCATCTTCTTTTCTTCATAAAGAAGGTATATCTAAAGTGGAGTTTGTCAAGAAGTTGCATGAAAAAGTTAAAACCCAAATTGAAAAACAAACTCAAAAATATGTTGAATACAACAACAAAGGGAGAAAACAAGTTATTCTTAAAGAAGGTGACTTAGTTTGGCTTCACTTGAGAAAGGATAGATTTCCCTCTCAACGTCAATCTAAACTAAGCCCCAGGGGTGATGGTCATTTCAAAGTGGTCAAGAAAATAAATGACAATGCATATCAGATAGACCTTCCTGATAGTTATGGTGTTAGTCCTACTTTTAACATTTGTGACTTAATTCCTTTCACAAGAAATGCCCAACAGGACTCGGCAGATCTTCTTCAAGAGGGAGGGACTGATGGTGGACCATCCAAGCTTCATATTGGACCTCTAACAAGAGCCATGTCAAAGAAGATACAAGAAGAAGAGGGAGCACTCACTACTTTACTTCTATGGAGTATTTTCTATTAAACCTTTTCTTCTACAATAACTAAATATGCTTACTTGTTTTGTAGATCATAAAAAGGAAGAATAAAGCATGACTCACGGCTAGGACTTGCTAAACACATTTTGCACATGGAAAATACCAAGTTAGCCACACTTATGCCATTTTCCACGTGCCACAAAGGAGTTGGCCGAAACTCACATGTGGAACACCATTTCCATGCATTGTTCACGTGTTTTTACAATGTATAGCTCATATAACCTAGTGCAGCTCATGTTCCACATNTGGCACGTGAAACACACCTTTCACACTTCATTTCTACACATGTTCAATTGATAGCTTGCTCTGCACACCTCATAGCTCTTCTTCTTCTTTAAAAGAGGAGCACCACCACTTGTAAAGTTCAACTTGACTTTGAGTAATGAAATGCTGTTGAAATCTCTGCTCAACTCTCAAGTTCACCTTTGTGCTTTGTTATCTTGCACTTCCTCTAGCTCATTTCCCTTTAGGAAAGCTCTCTGAGTTAGAATTCACCATTACACCATAGCCAATCTCTTATGGACCTTCATCAAACACCTTGAACACACTTCATCCATCATCACTGTTTCAGTCATCCGCTGCCAATTCTGATTCCGTGAAGCTTCTCCAAGCATGAATTCAGTGGAGGCTTCCATCAGATTCCCTTCGCCAATGAGTCAATCACAAAAAACTGCATTGTGCACACCTTCAGTACATAGCACCACCAGTGACCATCACTTACAATCGGGATGAACACCTTCAAATTATTTGTAATATGTCAAAATAATAACAACCAAATAAAAAAAACTACTATCTCCTAAAAAACTACACCTTACTCACCCAATCAACAGTCAATAAGTCTTCCATTTTTACTAAATCGTTTCGGAAATATGGATAGTAATAAAAAATTTCCACACTTGTCTATTGGCAATTCTTTTCTTTTGGTCGTACAATAGATGGGTCTTAAATAAAAAAACAAACTTAATCAATAAACAAACATGTACATATAAAATTATACCACACAAATAAAAACAACACTGTAATTAAACATAGGGACTGAATATTATCCTCTTGATGACGCCAGATGACCTTCTCTCAAAGTATATGAACATTGTTGCAGCAAAAATGAACGCCTGCAAAAAAATAAACAACTTTAACATGAACTTATTGTAGGTTAACGTTGACAACAACTTTAAATTGAAGTGTATAATTACGAAGTTGTCTACACATTGCTGAGGCCCTAAAGAGCTACATTCAATTGTGGTTAACAGTTGGCTCATTATTTCAGACACATAGTTGAAAAAGCAACAACATTAAATTAGGTACCACTAAAATTGTGCACTAAAAACAAAAAAAAAAAATCTTATCTTACCTATGTACAATGTCTTTTCATGTCACAAAGTAGTACAACCGATCCACATCAACCATTGTTCTTATATCACCAACAAAAGTAATCAAAGGCTCTAAGACCATCGGTCAACATGGGAATTTACTTCATCACCATCATCATCATCAATGTCAATCAAACCTACTGCATGTTGTAGAGGTAAACCTTGTTCTTCTGAAGGTTCATCAGCAGGTTGGTCAACTGGTGCTTCTTCATCTGCGTCACCTTTACCAAATTCATTCCCCTCACCCTGAAGATCAACACCGGGTTCTTCAACTGCAACTTGTTCATGTGCGTCACCTGTAGCAAATTCATTCCCCTCACCCTCAACAGCAACACCAGCTTCATGACCGGAACGATACTTTTTGTAATTTCGAGTATTTCTTAGATCACTTAGTTCCTGCCTAACAACAGCAATTTCATCTCTCATAGTTCTTATTTTGTGGTTTTTTCTTCTAATTTCTTCCACAGCTGCAGCAACTGCAGATGGACAACTTTCATAAACTTTTCCAGATGTTTCTTCTTCGCAGTTGCAAACATCAATCCTTGCCACCCCATCCATATTCATTGCAGTACGGATGATGGGATTTTCTTGGTCAATGGATGAAAGGTACCAATCAAAATGTACCTATCAAAATGAAAATAAATTACCTCAATCAAATAACAACTCTACAAATCACAAAAATACAAAAATATTTTATGTTCAAAAAGTTACTTACCTCGCCTTTCTTAAACAAAACATATATTTCTGTGGTGCTATAATCTAACGAACGAAATCACCAAAGCCGCGGAAATACCTTGTGAGAACTATTACCATGCAAACGAAGGCGTTCATACACCCAAAGCTACAATGAAAGCCAAAAAACAGTAATGAAAAAACTTCTTACAATCAATTGAGTTAACGAATTGACTTAATACAACAAACAAGAACAATGACTCATACCTGCAAAACAATAGTAGAGCCACTTATCCTTAAAGAATCAACAATCTCTCCAGTCAATAATTTCTTAATACATCTGTGTAGACTGTGTACAAGAAAGATATGTATGTATCGCACTACTCCAATCATAATTACCCAAAGTATCCAAATCATCTAACACTAGACAAGGCATGTTAGAAACATGTCTTGCCTTCCTAGGAAAAAAAAAACACCACAAAACAAACTAATATATACAAATGACAAACAACATCTACATCAAGATCATAATTAACAATAATGTTATTAAATATGTTTATCATGTCTTTCAATTTAGTTGTGGTTGAATTAAACAATTCTCCAACTTTACTGACAATTGATTCATCAAAACGAACCTCCAAAACCCCTACTCCTAACCCTAAACTCATCACCACATAAACCAAATTGAAAGGAACCAATTGTTGCCTAACTCTAAATGATTGATGGTGGGGAACCCATCGACGAACCATCTGTTTCATCAATTTCATGTTTAGCTCTATAGGATCTACAATTTCTAACAACCACTTAAAAGGAGTTTCCGATAAGCGCCTCTCATGTCTCGATTGTAGTAAAGTATTCATGTGGATAATATAGGATGAATTCATCCAAGCAAGACACTGCCACTGTAAAACAACAAATAAATCAGAAATGACTAAATTGTACTTACTTTGCTTTTAGAGGATTCCATTTGGTCTTACAATTAAACTAATGGCGTCAGTGAAATAGGAAAGAAACCACTAGCCTAGATCATAATAAAGGAAAATGAACTAGTTAGAGGAAATGCTAACTTAATGTAAAAGACAGATACAACAACACCTGCATCGATACAATGAAAGAAAAATACCAAAACCTACTCGAATAACATCAGAAGTATAAGAAAAATGACACATTAAACATTCCAGACATATTTCTACATTCAAACTATAAGTCAAATTATATTCAACTAAATTCTCTCTAGATTATAAAATACAGCTAATGATCCAATTTCTGAGTAAATTAGTAAAGTTCAACTAACCTGCTGATAAGAAAGAGGATGTATTACTGCCCCACTCACTTCTAACAAATAATCAGGAGTTATTGAGTGCCAATCTTGCACCTGATATAAAAATTCAATAAAAAAGTTAGCAGAATCGTAAGCAATAACTAGTATTTCCATAATCATTATTCTAGTAAGCAATAACTAGTATAGTAACTCTTACATCTACTTCTCAACATTCTATTGATCTTGGGGATTTTTGGGAACTTTTCAACAGTCTCTCTAGGTCTAGTAGGTTCTTTTTAAACATATATGGTGTTTCATAACTACCCGTATTTAATAAAAATGGTTCGTAACTACCCGTATTCACTAATTTGTGGAAAGGTCGATAAGCATACTATCGTTTTTCCAATTTAAATAAGATTACATAACGTTTGGTTTAATGATCATTCATCTAAATTCAAGTTAAACTTAAAACTAGATTAAAAATGGTTGGGACATAGGCTGCTTCAATTCTTGTTGTGCAACTTATGTGTTCGTTGGTAACTTCACTAAATGACAATTGGTTTCTACATTAAATTTGACGTGATATCGAGTCTTGTTTTGGTAATCACATTCTGATAGACTCATTTGTTCTTGCAAACATCTGTGGAGGGGTGTTGTTGGATAATCCTATGTTGCCTACTTCATTTAACATCGATTGGTTTTCAGATAAAATTAGACAAAAATAATCTTAAATTTATGACTACATTGTCTTAAGCAATTCTAAACCACTATTTCAAGTTTGACGAGTTGCCAACTGACCCATAGGCCATAAAAGATAATCTAAAACCTTTCGTACTTATATTAACTTGTTTCATTATTGATATTAATAAGGGTAGAATAATGTTAAAACGCAGAAGTCACCTTTGAATTATACAACGTAAATAAACCCCCTATTGATTTTTTGTATCTTGGGATCCTAGTTTTCTTCTTTAATTTGTCATTCCATGTTATTTGCATTTCACATGGCAGTTTCCTATATTATATCTAGATGTCATGCCAATAAAATTCTTGAGCCACCCTCATGTTAGCGACAAAGAAACTACTTTTATGTATGCCTAATTAAACTAATGGCGTCCGTCAAACACATAACATAGTTTAACTCAATCACCAACTCACATAAAAAAGTGTAAAAACAATAAAGGGGAAAACACGACAGTGCCAACAAGAACCCACCAAAAAATCTCTAACAAACCCAAGCAAAAAAAACGGCATATAAAATACCTTTCCATTAACAACGCCAACAACCAAAAATGTCTCCTTTCGATCACCCCTATCGACACTTCCTCGCAACACTTCAATGCGGACACACCTCCAGACAATACCTGCAAACAACGACCAACGGTGAACAAAGATGACTTCGGAGGCGGAGAGAGATTCAGAGAGAAAGGTTAGATAGCTTTGAAGGGCTTCCCTTTCGTGAGGGCTATGAGAGAGAGACAGAGCGTATGCAGACAAATACAAAGGCCTTCATCCACACAATACCTGCAAACAACCACCAATGATAAACGGTGAAGAAACACCACTTCGGTGGCAGACAAAGCTTGAGAGAAAGGTTCAATAGAGATGAAGGACTTTTGCTTCGTAATGGCTGTGAGAGAAAGAGGGCAGAGGGTTTCTTAAGATTCTGAAGGCGCGAACAGCTTTTCACAAATTTCTTCTTCCAAAAACACCTTTCAAAAGCTTTTTTAAACATTTAATAAATTCATTTTTTACAACAAATGACATAACGGCACGGCACCTGTCGTTGTTAAATTGTTGTCAAAATCCCATTATCAAATAAACATTTTCCTTTCTTTAACGTATTTATTGTTTCTTTTTTCGTTTCAGCATATGATTTTTCATGTTGTGATTTTGTATCAAATATATTCCTCTGTGAAATAAGTATGTTACTAATTATTTAAAAAAATTTAATAATTTTTAATACTTTATTTCAAATATTAAAATATTTAATATAATAGTGTTTAATCATATCATAACATGAATCTATCAATTCCTCAGTAAAAGAATATCAAATATCTTATATTCTATTATTTTATTAAGTCAATAAAAAATTAGAATAGAAACTTTTTACATAAACTATATAAACTCTTTATTGCCAATCCAACTTTGCATTACATTACTTTTATATATTTTTAAAATACTGTATCTGTTTTTCTTCCCCACTCGCCTATCCCTTCAAATAATAGTACATATACCTTGAAGAGAAGGACACTCAGCCATCTAATTTTAAAATGTATGTTTATATATATTTTTTTATACTTTTAATGAAACAATATTCATCTTTCTAAAATCTCATAAATGATATTTATTTATATTTGTGATAAAATGACACTTGTTTCACTTATTTTATTCAAAGACTTCTAGATTATTTAATATACTATTTTTATTATTCTGTTCCCTATTTTTTTATGCTCCACTAATATAATATTTTCTTAAGTTAATTCTTATAGATACAGTTTTGTAGTTAATGTCAAGCATGTTACCTAATTACTTATCAATAAAACTCTAAAAACAATTAATAAATCAACAACATTATATATAAAAGAAAATAAAAATAAAAAATATCATTAAGTATTGATTATATATATATATATATATATATATATATATATATATATATATAATAAATCTATTACAATATCATTAGAATATGATAAATTCGGCATAACTCGACCGTACAACCTAATATAATTCGACATTACAATTCGACAATACATTTGCTAATAGACACAACAATTTAGTTATATATCGTTCAGGGCTTTTATAATTGTTACTCTCGTTTCTCACTTTTTGCTTTTTAGTTTTTCTTTCTTATTTTATAGAAGTACACATAGAATCAAATACTAACACATATATAGTTTTTTAGTTCTTTTCAATAATATTAAAGTTTTCCACTTTCTCTTCTCCCTATGTTTCCTTTTTTTCCTTCATTATCTTTCGTTTTACCATGACAATCTAATATCTCATGATGGTATCAGAGTTCTTCTTTTAGAAGAGCTCTATTGTGCTCGCTTTATTTGTTTTTTTTCCTTTTGTCTCCTTTTCTTTTTTTTTCTTAATCCTTGTTCTTTTTTTTTCTTTATCTCTCTATCATAGTTATGGAACAAACACAAACTACTTAAGCTATTACACCAAGTTACTTGCATTTACATTCCAATAAAAATTCAAATATCTGCTTCGTTTCTTCTATTCTTGACACAACTAGTTACCACTCCCAGAGTCGATCCACGGTCATCATACTCTAAGCAAAGAATAAAGTTGAATTTATTCTTGGTATGACACTCAACCTGACAAAACACATGTTCTTTTTCCAGTTTTGTAATGCTATAATAGGATGGTGATTTCATGACTCATTCATTATGTCTCACCTTTGATACGTGAAAGCATATGGATGGACCAAGCTCTCGATATATGGCACAATCTCAAAAAGAGATTTTCATAGGGAGATCTTGTAAGAACTTTAGATCTTTAGATGGTGGCTACAACTTTTTCTCCTAAAGATCTCTTGGTTATAAATTACTTTACTTGTTTATGGGCTTTATGGGATAAGATGGATAATTTTCGCCTAGATCCTATGTGTGTATGCAAAAAATATACATGTAATACTTTATTGATTGTCACACAATGCAAATGTGAAGACGAAGTTATGCAACTATTAAGAGGACTGAAAAATCAATTCTTAAATATTAAGTCTCACATTCTTCTTTTGGAGTTGATACCACCCATTTCAAAGATTTTTTTTCTCTTATTCTTCAATAAGGATGTCAACTCATGCCAAGACACATGTCGGCTAATATTCGGGGTAATAGTTCTTCTATTAATAATACCATTACTAATGATCGTATTGGTTACTCTCTTTTGAATTACTTCATATAGATATATGGAGACCTTGTGTTCCTTCTATGAATGAGTTCAAAATATTTCTTATGTATGATTGATGATTTCACTTGTTTTACTTGGATCATTCCTATGTTTGACATAGCTTCCGTTAAGAAAAATCTCACTACATTTATTAACACTGTTGAAAATAAAGTTGATTCACGTATTAAAATCATATGTATTGACAATGGCATTGAATTCATATTAAATAATTATTTTCTAGTAGAGATATCGTGCATCAAACGACATGTATAGAATTTACCTACTTTGTTTTAGTGTTATGTATGTAGTTAAGCGTAAACATCAGCATATTCTAAACGTAACTCATGGTTTACTCTTTCACTCGAATTTACCTACTTTGTTTTAGTGTTATGTAGCACTACACACAATATATTTTATCAATTGCATGCCTACACCACTTTTACAAAATGCTACTCCTTATGAACACCTACACAGAAACCCCTGTGATTTATCTAACCTCAAAAGTTTTAGGTGTCTTTGCTATTCCAACACATTATCACTCATCAACAAAACTTTGATAATCGTGCTACACTTAGTATTTTTCCTTAGTTCCAAACCAAACACAAAAAGATACGTCTTTCTTAATCTTACAATACATAAAGTTGATGTTTCTCTAATAATATTCATTTTTACCTATTTTGTGTGTGTCTATTGTCATGAACAAATAAACTCTTTCCTAACTTTAATCTTGTTTTATCATCAAGTTTAGTGTATTTTGTATTGTTTTGTATTTTATTTGTTTTATACTTGTTTTACCTCTAATCTCCTAGTTTATAAGTGTAAGATAAGCTGATAGGAAAACTTTTTTTATGAAGGACAACATGTTACAACTTAAGGGAGCATGCTTTGAATAAGAATTAATCGTTTTGGAGCAAATACCCACCTTAAGCGGCACCAAAGTTACGCCCAACACTGCAAAGTCAAAGAGCAATTGTAGAGGAGCCTGACAATGAGCGACACAAAAGTGGCGTTGAGTGCCACCTAGTCCAGCAACGTTGGCATTGAGCAATGTGAAATTACATTGAGAGATGGTTTGACAGAGAGCCCATTGCGTGATTTAAATTATATTGCGTTGAATAGTTTGGTATGGCGTTGAGCAACAATGTTGTTGACATGTGAAAATGAGATATTTAAATATGTTTCTTACTAGCTTCGAAAAATCTTCTTCATCCCACATTTCACTCTCGACCTAAGGCGACTGATAAAGACCCTTAGAGTTTGTTTAGGGTGTTGGAAAACTCATCCACTCCTCCTTGGGTCTTCAATCTTCATCCATGGTGTTTTGCCCTCTTTAGGGTTGATGAGAGAGAGGAACTACGAATTAAAGGACTTGATGCAAAGGGGATGCGCAATTGGAGCATAGAGCAACTACCAAGAATGCTAAGTTCTTCCCTATCTTTTTAGTTTCCATTTCTTCCCTATCTCTTCAATTTGTAGAATGCTAAGTTCTCGACTGTTAAGACTCCGGCAAGTTTACCGAATTGTATCAAGTAATAATAAGTGGTAAGATCAAGTATCGTTTCCTTAAAGACTCATTGGCCTAGACTTTCATGTGATTTGTTGATTATTTAAAACTTGAATAACAAAAATTGGTGTTTAGAACGCAAAAAACGAAATTTAAATATGCATGCAAAGGTTGATCAATTGGTAGTTGAATGATATGGATGAAGCGTGTTGTTGGGGTTTCCGACTTATCCTAATTCACTCTCATATATTTATGAATTCTACTTTTTCATTAATGTCAATGCCACTTTCTAATTTACCCTAATCTCAATGTCTTGGTGAAGAGAGCCTACTCCTAATTACAAGTTTACAATGTCTTGTCTCCCTAGCAATTGATCATGCACTACATTCTCACAAAAGCTTAAAGGCAATCGGTCCTCCTATCCCTATGTCTAGGTAATATTGCTCCCGAGAGAATTTCCCCATGTCTAGATCTACCTATATATGTCCACATAGATAAAATCAAAGATCACACTATCGAATGAATTAAACAAAGCATGCATAGAGAATCAAGGAAAAACTATAACAATTAATGAAATAAAGTATATGAATAAAGCATCAATTCAATATATGAGAGTTTCAAAAGATTACATCTTTTCCCCAACAACAATGGAGGTTTGGTTCACCATAAAAATGGTAAAACTAGATGAAATTAATGAAAAGAATGAAAAGATAAACCCTAGAACTTGTAGATTGGAGCTTCTGCATCCAAAATCTGCCTCCAAGGGGTGAAGAGTGTGTTTTTGTGTCTTCTCTGCCAAAAGATACATTCTCTAGGGCGTCTGGGTCTTTTAATAGATCATAAAAATAACAGAAACACTAGCCCAAGCCCACGAAAATGGCGCTCAACGCTACAGTACCGCTTAGTGATAGGTGCGGCACTCAGAATGGCACCCAACGGTGGTGCTCAGGCGCAAAACAGTGAACAACTAGCGACAAAACTGGCGCTCAGCGCCACCTGCGATACTGAAATTGCACTCTGGTTGACTTTTCAACATTATGGTTGATTGGTTGACTTTTCTGGTTGACTAGTTGACTTTTCTCCATTCCAACTCCTTGAAACTTCAACCCTTCTTTCAAATCATTCAATAACCTACAAAATCAAGGGAATTTAGTGATGAAATCATAAATCATGTCCTCAACTCTCTTATTCAAAAATTAAAGCAAAATCATGAGTCCAAGCAAGTTTCTAAGTCAAAAAGGGTGCATTAAGTATCAAAATTAAGCATAAAAATAATGATTTTTCAACCGTTATCATCGACCATGGAGGGCTAACCCAATTTGTTGAGATTAGTTGTAAAACATGAACTCTTATGTAATTTTATGTTATTAATTATATATTTTTTCCAATTCATGTTTGTATTCAATTTCTCATGCTTAATGCATGACGTGGATTGTTCTCATGCTTCATTTTTTGTTCTTGATATATTGGGAAATATAGCTTGAATCTGTAACTGAAATTAAATGCCTAATGGATGCTTGTACCTAAGAATAGAACATGATTCGTTAGAAATCATAAGACTCTTGAACTTAATGCATGATTGTTTGTTCAAGATTCAAGGAAATGGAACTTGATGAGTTATTATAGGCTTAAAGTCACTAGGGATAGGATTTGAGTATGTTTGGGAGTTGATTTTGACTTGATTATGAAATTGATATGTTTTTTAATGCATGAGAGTGAAGTGGATGAACTCTATTCTTAACTATTTGCACATATTTTATGTTACATTTCCTTACACAACAACTATTTGACAAAATTACTAAAAAGAGTTTCTTATGTTTTTGTGAAGTTTGTGATCTAATTGAGTTAGAATGCAAGAGTTGTTAAGTGTTGCACTAGTCCTTTGGGAGAGAATGATATTTATCAGTTACTACGTTGTGATTGGTGCACTTTTCGTTGGTTTTGCAGCCAACATTCTCGTAATACAGTTTTCCATGAACATAAATTCCCATATAAACAAAAACATGATACCAATAACTTTTTCTCTCCCAAAACCAAATCATTATAACCATAACTATGGTGACATTTTTCATCCTTCTAACATCATTATTAACCCTCATTTACATGACACATCTAATATTACTGATATATTTCCTCCTGAACAACTTACTTATGATAATTCTTCAATTAGCCCACCTATTGACATTTCTAGTGATAGTAATTCAAATCTTGCTAATCCATCAAACAACGTAAAACACCTACATACCTTCATGATTTTTACATAAATGTTATTTCCCGAACTCTTTCATACAACAAGGTTGCTATAAGATGTCATTGTATCTATAAGGTTAAGCATCATGTTGATGGTTTAGTTGGTCGATACAAACCTATACTCATAGCCAAAGAATACAACTAACTCAAAGGAATAAAATGTCATGACACCTTTGCCCATGCACTTGCTTTTAGCTTTTGTTGCCTCTCAAAATTGGCTCCTCAAACACCTAGACCTAAATAACTCCTTCCTACATGGCAAACTTACCAACCTATACATGAAACTTCCTCCTAGCATGAGTGTTACTTCAGCTAACCAAGTTTGCAAGTTACAGAGGTCTTTATATGACCTTAAATAAGCAGGACATCAATGGCACACCAAACTACACACATTTTTTCTTTCTCATAATTATAAATGCTCTTTGTTGATCATTTTATTTTCCTAAAACATGATGGTCATCTTATTACTGCCATTTGCATCTATTGATGATATCATTGTTACGGGAACCAACATTGAAGAAATTCAATGCATCACTACTTGACTACATTCCACCTTTCACATCAAGAATATAGGCAATTTGATGTACTTCCTTGGCCTTGAAGTTGCACGAAACTCAAATGGTATTCACCCTAGTCAAAGAAAGTATGTTCTAGACTTGCTTTATGACACTGACATGCTCGATGGTCCTCCTGTTAATACTCCTAGGGTTCCAAAACCATCCTCATATCCAACTAATCAACCTCTTAATGATACTGCCTTTGTTTCACATCGCTGATTTATCGGGAAATTAATTTATCTCACTACTACCCGTCTCGACACCACCTTTTCCATTCACTATCTCAACCATTTTCTTTAAATTCCAACCACATCTCATCAATAAGCGACACACTGAATCTTACATTATCTAAAAGGTTATTCTGGCATTGGCATTTTCTTTCACAGTAAGTCATTTCTTCAACTTAAAGTTTTCAATGACTCTAACTAGGCAATGTGCCCCAACACTCGCAAATCTATCACAGGTATTTCTATCATTTTGGGTGACTCTCTTATTATCTCTTGGAGATTAAAAGAAGCAACAAGTTGTTTCTTGAAGTTCATCTAAGTTGAACATCGAGCCCTTGCAACCCCCACTTACAAGCTTCATTTGTCCACCTTTCTTCTTCAAGATTCCCGACTTTCTCTTGAAACTCCTGGTCTTCTTTACTACGACAAGTAGTCAACGGTTCAAATAGCCTCAAATTTGGTATTCCACGAACATATTAAGCACATTAAGATAGATTGTTACATTGTACGTGATAAAGTTGTCAATGACTTCGTTAAATTACTTCCCATATAGACCGCCCTTGAAATTGTTGACATCTTTACTAAACATTTGCATCATACCACTTTTCATGGTATTCTTTCCAAGCTAGGAAAGCATAATATATATGCCCAACTTAAGGGGGGGTTGATAAGTTCAGTATAGCCTAATACAACTAGGCAATATTGCTCGACAACACTACTAGGCAGCAGAACTCGACTACATATCGATCAGAGTTTTCGTAGTTGTTACCCTCATTTTCCCCTTTTTATTTTTTGTTTTTCCTTCTTGTTCTATATAAGTTCACATAGAATCGAATACTAAACACAGATATACCTTTTTACTTCTTTTCAATAATATTCAAGTTTTCTGCTATCTCTTCTCCCTCTATTTCCTTTTTCCCCTTCCTCGTCTTTTGTTTACCATAGCAGTCTGGTAATTCATGAAAATATTTTAAGGATTAAACTTTAAGTTTAATTCAAACTTACAAAATTGACTTATGAGATAAAATTTACAGTCACTTATACACTATCAGTTAATCTTATCCACTATTAAAAGAAGTTGACCCTAAATTGCAACTACAATAACCATTGAATAGCACTAGGTGTAAGGTTATCTTACCCAATAAAATTCTATAGTACTTAAGAGTATAAGACTAAAATATTTTTAAAATTAGTCTAAAATATTAATTTAAGTTTATAAAATAATGGTAAACTTGTTTCAAAATTTAAATAATTAAAAATATATTAATTTTTTTTTTATAAATTAACTTTTCTTTTTAGCTCTTTGTTCTCATGTGTCTTTTATGCGTGCATTTACTCTTTACGTCTTATTTTGAAACCCCATAAAATAATTATTAGAGCTCTCAAAATGGGTCACAACCCGCGAGCCAACCCGGCCAGTCACAGGTTCAGGCCGGGTTGGGTTTGAAAAAATTGTATATTTTTATGCGGGTCAGATTTCAACCCGGCTCATTTAAACCTAGCTCATGCGGGTTGAACCCGTGGTAGGCCAGGTTGGCCACCAACCCACTTACCTAATTCTATTTTATTAAAATTTAATTGTAATTTTTAAAAAATATTTATTATTTTTTTTGCTTGAAAAAATGATTTAACTTCCATATTTTTAAAATTAATTAAACATCAATGTTGGGAGTGGGAGAAGCTATTGACTGTCATTGCTTTCCACCAAAAATATGATATATTAAACAATAATTTATATGACTTTATGATGTAAAACTATTTTTTATATCCAACCTGTTTAATTAGTGCTGTCAAAATGGGTCATCTGACCTGATCCGATCACGTCTAGCACGGATTGATCACTTAGTGAATCAATCTAACTCGACTCATTTATTAGCAAGCCAGAAAAATTTTAACTTGTTCGATCTATCACAGGTTAGTGGGTAAATGAGTTGACTCATTAGCTCACTTAATTACAATATTTTTTAAATAAATAAAAAATTACAAATTGTTTATATTTCAAATCTAAATAAATTTCACTTCCAACATGGATGTTTAATTAATTTTTAAAATAGAGAACTTAAATAATTTTTTCAAGCAAAAAAAAGTAATAAATATTTTTTTTTATAAAATTAAAATTAAATTTTCATAAAATAAAATTAGGTAGGTGGGTTGGTGGGCCAACCCAGCCCACCACGGGTTTAAGCGAGATGAGTCAGGTTTAAATGAGCCGAGTTAAAATCTAACCCCCATAAAAAAATACAATTTTTTCAAACCCAATCCGACCCGCGGGTTATGACCCATTTTGATAACTCTATGTTTAATTATTTTGCATCCTACAACAAGTAAAAAACATAAAATGAAGGAGGTAAGCTGGTAATTTATTTGCTTTTGTAACTGAATTTGGATTCCCTTGGTTAAAATTAATATGAGAGTTCATTTAAATAAATGTTAACTATTTATTAGTAAATCTAACTGTGAAAATAAAAAACAAATTGTTTCGGTATAAAATTTGTGGGACCGAGAGACTGACCTGGCGGACGCGTCTTTGACTCCTTGATCACCTGAATTGCTCGCTTTCCTATCGTCTGGACAGCTCGCTCTCCTTCAGCCTTGATCGTTTGATGGAGTTTGATCTTTGACCGAGGGGGGAGGTACCTGCAATGGCACTCCGACGTCCAAGTTAGACGTGTGATGCATGAACCTCAGTTCTTAATTGAATGATTTCTAGATATCAGTGAGTAGAGTGTGAGTAGAATGTCAGTAGAACGTACCAGGCTTTTAGCCTCAGCTCTATATTTATAGGTTTATCTTACGGACTTAATTTGCTTTAAGCCCAATAAAATAAAAACAAACTTACTTTAAACAGTTTATCTGGAAATCCGGTTTGTTGAACATAAACGACTTTATAAATATCTTTAACTAGATATTGTCGATTATTTTATTCTTTGTTGGACTACTAGCCCAATCACTTAAGTGCTGGCCCAATTGCGGCCCAATGTCATTTATCTTGGTATCGCAAGCACTAAATCTGGATGAACCAACTAATCTTGGATACTAACCGTTCGGCCCAATATCATACTACACACAAATTAAAACAATAAAAAGTAGTGGAAACATAAAATATCTAAGTTAGTATCATGGGTTGATTACTTAGCAGCATGTATATATTCAATAATAAACGCAAAAGGTATGAATTAAATTTAATAATTACGTCTGGTTAATCATTAATCGTAATCTAAATTCATTATAATTTATCCTCTGATTATGATATCGAAGATATCTGTTTTATTGTGTAATATGTCTTAGTGCCTGTTTCAATGTCAACATTTTTGTCTTTATCACCATTCATCTTAAATTTCTGTTTAGTCCAAACTAAGTTTTGGATTAACTAGAGTTTAATCATAATTTAATTAATAATAATCATATTTTACTTTAAGCTAATTATTATTAATAATAATTTCATAATAGTTAAACCGCATATTATTGATATGATCATCTAATCTTTGTATAGACACAATCGTGCGATCATAAAGTTCAAGAAGCATATTTAAATTTTTAAGTTGTGTGAAGTTTTATCTCCAAAATGTACGAATGTTATAATATTTTAAATGGGACAACTCCCCTTAATCTTTTTGAAGTGTATTCCGACACACCCAATATAAAATACATGTTGATATTATGATTTAAGTAACTTTTTTAATTATAAATGAAAGTTAGCAATGGTGTATATTTATAGAGTTTTTAAATTTTAATATTTGTGAATTAAACTATTAGTCGGGTTATATATTCTCTTCAAAATAATTAATGTAAAAAACAATTCAAATAATCATAAAAATATTTTTAAAAGAAGTTTTAAACAACTAAGGAGTGCAAATTTGAGCCACTCATGATAGTATATAACATTACAAACTTTTGGAGTTGTTATGCATCTTTTATGTCTCTTTAGAGAGTTTTATTGAAAGTACAAAGAAGAGAATCTAAAAAGAAACTAAAGAACTATGTTCTAAAAAGAAATTTTCATGCAATTTAAGTGTAAAAAATATATGGAAAATTACATAAATCAAACACTTATTATTAGAATACATTTTTGGATTATTTTTACCCATACTAATATTTTTGTCTATTTTCTTAATAATACTGAAATTGTTCCAAGTAATATTATTTTGATCATTTCAGTAACAACCATTATCAATAATATTATAGATATAAATAATGTTTGAAGCGGTCTCTTAATTAGGTCAAATTTAGACTAAAGTGATAAACATTTATTTCTTCAAATTTAAGCATTCTTATTATTGTTTTATAAACTAGTTATGAGAGAGTAACAAAATAAATTACAAATAAATTAATTCTATTTATATTATTACCTAAACCAAAAAGTTGTTATTATTATGTTATATATGCATTGTATTAAGTTTTTATTTTGTTTTATCATACATAAACTCTTGCATCTTTTTCTTAAAGAATATAGGAAACTTTTG
Source organism: Vigna radiata var. radiata (assembly GCF_000741045.1). NCBI lineage: Eukaryota > Viridiplantae > Streptophyta > Magnoliopsida > Fabales > Fabaceae > Vigna > Vigna radiata. The sequence continues at coordinate 13,786,267 of NC_028358.1, forward strand.
AGTCCGAGTTTGATTTTATAAGCTAAAATGAATTAATAATTAAAGAATAATAATACAGAAGAATGTTATTAAGTTTTTTTATTTTTTTTTACAATATTGTTCATCCAGTCTAAAAGATTAGTAAGAACATAAGTTTGTTGGCAAATTTTAGATAAACATATATTTCCTTAAATATTTGGTGAAGAAAACAAATTACAAGTAATAAAATAGAAAGTTTAGATATAGTTTTTCCAAGAAAAATATGTTTGTTTAACCAAATTATCATTATTTACTGATTAAGGCTAAAATACTTTGAAATAATGAAATGAATGAATTTTAATAAGATAATTCGAAATTCTAGAAAAGAATTAAATTTAAGACTTTACTAAGGTTGGGTTTCATGTTCAATTCAATGTGAAAACACTGAATAATATACTTCTAATTTTTATTCTAACGTGGACACACATGCTAATAAATCCTAATTCCTTATAGACAAGTCAACTCCAATCGCTTATATAGATTTATCAAAAGTTTGCATAAAATTCAGAAGTTTAAAATGACTAATTGATAAAAACTCTATGTCTAAAAGCAAAATTTGTTCTATCCTAATCAAGGATCTAAGTTATTTCTGAATTATCAGATACCATCAGATAAGCAATCAATAGTCATACAATTAATAACAAGAACATAATACAAGAATAATGTAAAAGAAGTATATTAAATAATAGAAATCACAAAGAGTAAAGGTACATTATATCTAATCCCAATTAATAAGGGAGTTAGTTACTCCTAGACATTTTGAGCACTACAAAAAGGAAATATGATGACAATAATGCAGATAACGAGTGTCTATGTGCCTATCTCATTTCTCCCTTAGGCTCTGCTCACTTGGATGGATTTGAGAGAGAGTGATTGAATGAATTTGAGAGGATTTGAAGATAAATTTTTTGTTGTTTATTTGAATGAATTTGGAAATAAATTTTTTTAATCTGTCACATAAATCAAATCCTACACTAATTCTCACAAACTTTACTTCCAAATCCACTCTCACTTACCTCCAAACCCACTCAAATAAACAACAACAAAAATTACCTTTAAATCCTCTGAAATTCATTCAATTACTCTTTCCCAAATCCATTCAAGTAAACAAGACATTAGGGTTAGTTCTCTACTCTCCCAAAAGATACATTTTCAGTCTATGACTCATCTATTTAATAAGTCTTGCAATGTATACTCACAAAATAAAATAGAGTAACGACTTGACCATAACTCGCGGGACAAATTAAACAAAATTAACCGGATGTACTTAAATGAATTGTAATCGAATATTAATCCCATATATCTTCTTTAATCTTGTGAGATTTCTATTTACCTAGAAAATATTCTACAAATAAAAATCAAATACTTTTATTTTCAAGATTATTTAATAAAAATTTGAGTATTTAAAAAACACATAATAAAAATCCTAAGAATTAAAATGTGCAAGAAAAATTAATGATAATAAAAATTATTACCCATCCTAAGAAATAAAAAACACATAGTTTTGGTCAGGATGACTCATCACAATAAAAAATGTCTAACAATTGTAATCTATGAGAGGACGGACTAGTGAGTTGTCACTCTTGTATATTATTAGTAATATCTAATTATTTTAAAAAAATTATTTTAAAACATATTTGTTATATGAATTTATTTCGGAAGATGGTCCAATTTATAATTAGTCTTGTTTAAACTTTTATTATGCTTTAATATTTTGTGATAACCTAAAGAGATTTTCTGTATTATATTTGGATTGTTACGGTTAACATTGTTATTAGAAAACGGTGTCTTTCATGGAAGTTAGAAGAGAATTATTCCGGCAAGGGGCGGTGGAGTTTGTGGTGATGTTTAGGAGGCAGTAAGGTCTAAGGGGTGGTGGAGCTCTGGGTGGTTTTTCAAAATGGTGAAGTTCTTGTTACCGGAATTCAAAAATATGCTTCTTGATTTGTGTTTTCAGGAGTGTTGGAGGAAAGTTCCAGAAAAGAAAATCTAGAATAGTAGTCGGAGGTGCAAACAATGTTTCGGATTCGTGATTTTGGAAGAATATGTTCAATTTTTTTTATCTGAAAAGACTGCTTCGGAATAGAAATGTTTGTTCACAGAAATAGCAAGGTGTTAAATTCTTTTCATACCATGGTTTCAGCATTGGCACCTGTGAAGGTTGTTCCTTCATCATTGTTGTTCCATTAATGCAAGACGAAAAGTTAAGGTTTTTCAAACATATTCAGGCTGCTGAGTTTAGCAAACAACACTTTGGAAGAAGCTTATATTACAGGAAAAGAAAAGAAAAAGATCAGTCAACAATATTATAGGACGCCAATGCTTTCCAAAATAAACATAAAATAAAACTACACATTATAAAAACTGCAACAGGATACCGCACTAGGTAACAAGAGCTACTTCCTCGAATCAACCGATGACATGTCTGAAGAGCCACTTCTTTTGAACTTGTAGAGGCTACTGATGAAAATATTATATATGGCCATGTTGTCCACTAAAATGGACAGTAATGACAAGTGCTTAAAACCATGATCAGTGCATTAGAAGCTGGAAGTCACCATCATTGTTCACCACTTGATAATCATATCCAAGTCTGTGGGCACGGTCATGGAATTCATCCATCTCACTTTTGGGTACCTGTATTCCAACTAGAACATTTGCTCCAGTTTCACCCTGTTGGTTACCAAAGTGAAACTCTAATTAAGATCAAAGAACAACACCAAAATGACCTAATGAACTGCTTTTAAGTTTTCTTTTTTCTTTTTTTTTTTCAACATTCATAATAACTTCATGATGCTGTGTGTTTGACTAAAGGAATAGAAAATAAAATAACTTCCCACCTCCCCTCGGTAATGGAATAAACTAATATTCCAACGTGGACTGAAGGAGTCTAAAAATTTCATCAAGGCACCGGGTCTTTCTGGAAATGTAAAACGACAAAGAACCTCATTCTGAACATCTGATCTGCCTCCCATCTGAAATTTGTTCAAAACACCATTAACTTAGTTCAACAATACAAACACAGATTCAGTCATTCAACTGTTAGTGAGAGATAAACAAATTAATAGGGGCAGCTTAGCTGTGTGATGTTACTTCATTTTCAACATCTAAGCTTAATTTGGACAGGGATCATCAGAAAATACAATATACCTAACAATAATAATGTTACACACATAACTTTCATTATGAAAGAAATTTGTGAGGCCAACATACCAGGTAACGCAAGTGGTCTTTCACCAAGTCACTTTCTGTGAGGTTGTAAGTTTGGAGTTGAGAAGATTCCATCCTCTCCTGCATTGCTCTTAGTTCGGAGACTGTGTGAACCCCAACGCTGCACATTTACAATATGTTATGGGTTATCTTAACATAATACTAGTTGTTAATAGAGATATATATCAATAATAATAAAAAGATGATGACAGATAGTTCCCTAGAGAATTTTATAGTCAATGAAAACTAATAAATTTGGACAGAGAGATGTCATTATTCAGCGAACATATTGCTCTATAAAAAATTGTTTGACAATGGATGAAGAAAAAAAATCAGGGAATTATGATCTCACCTGTATAGGACAACCGCCTTTTTATCAGAGTTGTATCTGTATTTGAATTCTGTGATGTTCACCTGCCCCACCTGCCGGACGAAGATAGAAAATAAGAATGTGAAGAAAAATTCTAGAAGAAATGTTTGCCAAAGTAGCAGACATACCAATTGACAAAATTGTTTGAAACTGCCAGGTTCCTCAGGCATAACAGTGGCCAGCACAGCCTCTTGTTTACGACCAACATTGGCGAGTTCAGTTACAACGCGAAGTTTATCAAAATTCATGTTTGCTCCACTGGTAATTACTACAATGTTTTCACCCTGGATCCCATTGTACCTGCAGTATGCCTCAGCTCCAGCAAGTGAAAGTGCACCTGCTGGTTCCAATATGTTCCTTTTCTCCTCAAACATATCCTGCAACAAGTTTGATCCATGTAAAATCCCAAAAGTCTAATACAAAAAATGCACTGTTTTCATTAAATGTACAAGGCAAAGGGCTATGTAAAATTAAGTCCCTAATTCTGATGATACTAATAGAAGAGTTACATTTGGACATATTGGAAATCTCTTATCAACTAGAAATAAAGCCAATTTATAATATATAAGTAGGTGGAAATCTCACCTTACAAGATGGTTTTCCGGTTTTGTGAAGTTGAGTTAGGTTTAAAAACCACTTCTTAACATGGTACTAGAGTCATTGTTACAAGTTGGTTTTGTGAAGTTGAATTAAACTTAAAGTCCACTTTTTAACAGGACTAATAGAACTCCCACAAAGGAACATCCTCTAAAAGTACAGGTGAATTCAACAGTCAAGCTCATCTAAATATAACACATGACTCCCTACTAAATCTTCTAATTTTAACTAATTCCGCAAAAGGTTATTCAACTACTACCAACATTCTCTCTAGTCTCCTTCATCCAGCCTCAACCAAGATACAGAAAAAAAAAATACATCCCAAATATATAAATAAAAAAATTGGTAATTCTTTAACTACACAAAAACTAGAAATAGTTTGTCGACATATTCTAGTTCCCCTAGATATTATATACACCATAGTCCTCCTGCTACAAATTTAAAATTTGATATTACTTGTTGGCTCAGGCTCATCAGTCATTGGAACAATTAGCTTGAGCAAACGATCTCTACTCTTTTCATGAGTAGTGAGTATAGATTTACTTCATTTGACAAGAGAAAACAGAGTTCCTAAAATATGCACAAAAGATGCTAAAGAAACATATATATATATATATATATATATATATATATATATATATATATATGAAGTAAAAAGTATAAATCTGGAAAGTATATAAAGCTTCAGAGATTTAGAATGTAAACTTCACAAGCAAAAAAAATGTTACCTTTATTGACGCACAAATTGAATCACGGCTCACAAGAACAACACCGTCTACCAACTCCTTGCATATTCGGAAAGTTTCTTCACCAACCTCTTTAACAGCTACACCATCTGCAAATCCTCCAACCTGGTCCAAAATCACTCTCTGATCATGATGGAATGACAACGCCATTGCATTTGCATCAGAGGGCTCCACCCCAATAATCCTCACCTAAGTATTCATAATAGCCATCAATAATCATCTCTTAATAAAGAAAGCCGTACAAAATCACAACAACCAATAACATAAGATCATGTAAACCTTTGGATTAACCCTCTTCACATAAGCAGCAATACCAGCAATGAGACCACCCCCTCCCACAGGAACAAAGATTGCATGCACTGGACCCTGCATTTGGCGCACAATTTCCATTCCAACTGTTCCCTGACCCATGATGACATCGGGATGATCAAAAGGTGGTATGAATGTCCTACCCTCCTCTACCGCCTGCTTCTTAGCATATGCTTGTGCTTCATCGTATGAATCCCCCACAAGCACAACCTTAGCACCCAGCGCCTCCACAGATTTCCACTGCATATTTACAAGAAACAAAAGCGCATAACTTAATTGAAAAATTTTTCCTTCCCTGGGATATAATCGAAGACACAAATAAAAAAGAAAGAAGGCAAAAGAAAATATATAAACAAAAACACACCTTGATTTCTGGGGTGGTAACAGGCATAACAATCACCGCACTGCAATTCAATCTCTTGGCAGAAAATGCAACTCCTTGAGCATGATTCCCAGCAGACGAGCAAATAACTCCCTTTTCCAACAACTCCCTAGGAAGCTTTGCCATCATATTATAAGCTCCACGAATCTTAAATGAGAAAACCTACACCCCAATCTCAAATACTTATTCAATAACACGCACGAATCTGGTTCAACTCCCCCTAAAAAAAATAATAACAACTAACATCTGTCCATAAAAAAAACACGCTCGTATGTTGTCCACTCATCTTTCACTGAACCATATAGCATATCTTAATGTTCCATTTTTTTCAAAATCCAGGAAATGCCTTAAGCCCTTCACTACTAAAACTTAAAACCAAGAACTTGGGTACGAAAAAATTATGATTGAACCACAGTTCCTTCCATCTCAAGCAAAAATTATAGCCAATTACATCACTGAAATATTTTATTAATAATAATTTTTTTTCCTTAAAACTGCCAACACATGTTGGCATGTATAGTAAAGTATTGTAACGATATTTTCAAAATAGTGAACTTAGAAGTTATATCTTCACGATTAATAAAAGACAGAGATGATATCCGGTGAGTTCGGAAGTTAAAACTCTGACTTTTTTTAACAATATTAGGTAGGTAATGAAGCATTTAAACACCCATTGCACATAAAAATCAAAAATTGATATCAACCAGAAGAAACAAAGGTGGTGGAAACTTACGGGTTGCAAATCCTCTCTCTTGAGCCAAACCTTAACCCCGAGTTTCCCAGAAAGCTTTGGCGCCAATTGCAGAGGGGACTCAATTGCTACGTCGTAGACCTTCGAAGTGAGAATACTCGTCAAATAATCCAGCGCATTCATCACGCCGTCGCCACCACTGTCGGACCGTGACCGGTGGGGAACCGCACCGACGTATCCCGGTGGGTACTGGAGGGAATCCGGCGAGACCCGGGGGCGCGGGGGAGTCACTAGCTGGGTATCCTCAACGACGGCGGCAGCGGGGGAGGAAGAACGCGCGACCTCCGGCGGCTTGGAAAGCGTGGCGGCGATCAAAGGCCTGGGGCTAGGACGTGCCGCGAGTGGGCAGCGTGCCATTTGGTAGAGAGCCTGTCGGCGGAGGAGAAGTGGCGGTGTAGTGGCGACGCGCAACGAATCCATGGCAGTGAGGTAGGCTTGGGTCTGCAGAACAAATTGTTCAGGTTGAAGTCGAAGTCGTTAAATAATGTATGTGTGTCTATATATATATATATATATATATATATATATATATATATATATATATATATATATATATATATATATATATATATATATATATATATATATATATATATATATATATATATATATATATTAAGATTGGAATCTCACGTGTCTAAAATCATTAATGATATAGAAATATAAGTAACACTTTCTTTACAAGTAATTTTTATGAGTATTGATAAAAAAAAAATATAACTAGCATTTCTTTTTAAATAAATTTATTTCTAAATGTGAATGTTTATATAACGATAATCTCGTACAGTTGTGATTTTAGCGGATAATTACATATAAAATTCTATTATTTGTATCCATAAAATTTTTAAATTATAGTATATTTATTAAATTAATTTAAAATTATAAAAATACAATTGAATTTAATATAATTATTTTATTTTATAGAATTAAATAAAAATTGTTTCGGTTGTGGAGTCGAACTGACATCGTCACCTACACAATTTGTCCTCCTGGACGTCCACCTCTCATGTTTACTGAATAAAAGGAGAGCAGTAATAAATGTGCAGTAAATATGAACCAATTACCTCATACATTTGACCTTTATTTATAGTTTTTGTCATGCGTCCGTGATTAGCAAAATCTTAATCCCGGCCCAATGTTGACCAATACCCTTAATCATGTCTTACATTATTCCTGTTCTAATGCTCTGGTCTACGACCGCAGTCGGACGGCCTGCCTAGAATGGTATTGGAACGATATAAATAAGGTTATCATGCTCGTGCCGGGCATGTTGGACGGAAGTCCTTGCAGAGACATCCGATAAAATTGGACCGATACAGGTTAGCATGTTACTGGCGGGAGGGCAATGCACCCATACCGAGCATGTTTACCGGATGTGTCGTCCAATCCTCGAGGTCTTGTCACGTACTGTCCTGCCCCTACACGTACAATAATATTTTAATTATTTTTATGATTAAAATGTATTGAAGTTATTTATATCTATTTTTAACAAAATATATTGTATATAATTATTTTAAACAATAAATATAGATTGAGTTAATCAAAATTAAGAAATCAAATTAAATGTTAAATGAATTATGGATTAGACAAAGTAGAAAAGTATAAATAATAGATTTTCTAATAATAGAAATGATGAATGATATAAAAATTATTAAATAAACTTTCTAAAATTACAAATGTTAGATGATTGAAAAAATGTGAAAACTAGACTATATAAAGCTACAAAAGATAAATCGTATATATAAATGTAAAATGTAGATTTTATAAAAATATAAATGTTAGACAATAAAATAATTAAAATTCTAATGTAAATTTATTGTACCTGTCATTCTTTTGAGTGAGAAACAACTTTCGTTTGCTTCTTGCAATTTTACAATGAGTTTGGTGATCATCTGCAGTAAAGTTGAGTACATATATCATGCAAACATGTAGCCTTTCTTATCAGCAACTGCTTTTAATCAATGACAAACCTATTTTTAATTCAATTTAAATTTAAGAAACAGAACATACCAGTGGTTAACTGATGTAATGGATCCATATTTTCAATATCGGCTGCTTCATTGTGTACTAGATGCATCCAAAGTAAATATACAATCATTAATTTTTTTTGTTATATGTGTATAATATGATTGTTTCTGTTTGAATGAGTATAATAAAAAAAAAAAAGCTCCAATACATTGACACACTAACGTGGAGGTGACATTCATTTGACACGCTCCACGTCAGCTTTTCTGAACAATAGATGAGGTGTGTTAGAGGGTAAAATGGGAATGGGAAATGAAAAAATTTCGAAAATTGCAGTTGCCTCTTTTCGTTTATGTTCAGAGAGAAAGGAGGTTAGGGTTGAGTTGTGGCATTTGGGTTGTTCGTGAAAGTTCGGGATCTGCGACAGTCGAAGTGGTGGCCGCTGGGATTTGTGGACTGTGGAAGTTGTGGCCGGTAGAAGTCGTCGGCAGTGGGATTTAGTGGTGGGTGGTCGAAGTTGTCGCCGCTGGGCATCGTCGCCGTTCGGAGTCGTGGCTGGTTTGAATCGACGGTGCTCCCAATACTAGTGGCCGTGGAGTTGAAGGTTATTCCCTTTTTGCGTCTTTGCTACTTAGGGGATTTAGGGGTTAGTTTTGTTTTGTTTTCGTGTATATTGGTTTTGTTTTCGTGTATATTGGAAGTATGTGTGTCAGTGTTAGTGCAAATATGATAAATTAGACAATTTGGTAGTTGTAGTTGAAGGTTATTTTTTTTTTCTTGATGATTTTATGTTTCTTTGTCGATTCTCGGCTTGGAAGGGTAGAGAAACGATTGTGAAACCTGTGACTGGTTAGAGAGACATAAAAGGAAAGAAAAGAAAAAGAATTGGATGGAAGGAAGGAGGATTAGTTGAGTGTGTTGGTAGAAAGGAGGATTGTGAAATTGATGTCTTCTACATGATGTTATATGTTACATGTTGTTGAATTGTAATTGGATTGAAAGAGGGTGGTGTTCTGAACAATCTGATTATATGAATGACTTAAATACTCCACATATACAATGATGTTTATTGTATTCTTTTAAATGTGTAGGGTATATTGACATGGACATAGAGGTTGATAAAGTGGTAAGTATGGTGTAATTGTTTGATTTTGTTATTCATTGTTTGAATTTGTTGTATTTAATGTACTAAGATTTGGTTTCATCTATTCTTGCAGGATCAAGTTAGAGTTAGACATCGAGTACAAACACAACACATACTTGAACTAAATAGTTCTCTATCATCATTTCAAAAGGAAAGAATAAAGAACACACCCTTTAAATTTGTAGCTGATTTAGTTAACAATGTCGTCATATCTTGCCCAATTCTTTTAGAATTAATTAGAAGGTGGATGTTGTTCATAAAGGTTTTAGGATTAGGGAGAATGTAGTCCCTTTTACAGTTGAGGATGTTTGTTTTTGTTTGGGTTTGTCCAATGCCGGTGAAACTATTAATCTCGAAAATGATCATGGTGGCATTGTGAATAACTTCTTTAAGGATGAGGACATAACACCTTCAACTATAATGGAAAAGTTGAGGGATAAAAAACTGAAAACCAAAAAAAGTGTTGACAATTATTGTAGGTTGTATCTATTGCTAACATTTGGTGTATTTTACTTCCCTAAGAATGGTGTATTCGACCATCATCATCCTCCAAGACAAAACCGTTCTCTGAGTTTGACTTTCCAACACCGTAAACGACTATCTGATTACATTTCTGTAAACTTCTGCTCCCAAAATCATCAACTAACATGTAATCTTCCTTTGAATTTGAGTTTCCACCTTGAACACCTGATAAGTCATCACCTTTCTCTTCTTGTGACTTCTTAAATGGACTTGTGGCATCAGACCCCTTTCGTTGCATCTTCTTTGAATGACAAATTTGTAGCTTGTGTACAACTTCCTCAAGAAGTGCAATAGAAACATCTTGCTGAACAATAATAGAACGCAAGGCCTCATTTTCTGCAACAATGTGAGCATACGATGGCCTACTCAAGTTGTCTTTCGCACTACCATTGTGATGAGAATGTAAAGCTTCCTTAACTATTTCAACATCCATCTCTTCTTTGCTTACATACACCTCAGTAATGACCTACACAAAAAATAAAACAATAACCACAAAAATTATATCAAAACTAATATAAATTAAATAACAAGTAATTACTATAATGTATTTTAGTCTCACTTCATTAGAGGAAAATGATTTTTCAACTTATGCTTCACCGACTTTAACTTGCATCCAATGAAGGATTCTAGGTATGCAACTTTTTGTTTTACCCAACTTATTCTGAGCAAATAACACATGTTCCATTGCCCACATCTGATACAAACAAAATTGTTTTTTAGATAACTATAATATCAAGAAATAAAACAACTTTTGTACGTAATATGAAAATAAACCTGTAATGCAAATACACAACCAACCAGATGACAGTGTGATCTTTTTTGTCTCTTCTGTACACACAAAGCAGCATCACACAAACTCGAAACTAGGTACTCATAAATAACACCCCCCCAATTATATTTACCAAGACAAGATAAGTCATCTACTAATTCAAATAAACCTAAATGTACTTTTCCACCTCTATTTGGAAACAAGAACTCACTCAAGCCTAGCAGTATATATAACCTACAAACATNATCCACTTCATCTCCTTTTAAACGATTTTGAAGTTGTTNATAAACATTTTCGACACTCACATCACTTGTGTCAAACAATCTCCTACTATGACAATCAACTTCGTCTTTGAACAACTTAAACATCTGTCCATTGACCCTAACCCCCAAACATAAGCAAACATCTAACTTGGTGAATGGAATAAAGACACACCTAACTTCAAACCCACCCCTCCTCTCTAACCATGTACTACACAATTGTAAAAGTAGATTCCTACACATTTTGATATCCACATCAATGGAAAGTAGCCATGCGAAAGGAGTTCTTTGTATGCATGTCTTTTGCACATCGGTTAATAAGGTGTTGACATGTGCCAAGTATTTTGTCTTGCATGAATGTCGGACATAAACCTATACATAAAAGACATCAATCGAACAAGCCAAACAAACAAGTTCTAAAATAAACTGAAATCGCTCAACATATTATAATTTGCATTCTAACCTTCTTTTCCATAAGGACTTTTCCTAGTATCTCTTTGATTGCTTTTACTAATACTTGAAACAAACAATAACTAATACTTGAAGCAATAAAGACTTCTACTACCAATGACAATAAAGTCTAAGGGCATGATATATCACACAACTTTATACCACACTCAAATTCAACAACTCAAATCCATATACCATGAAAGTACAAAACCACCAACTATACACAATCCATGCTTCAGGTTCATCTAAATACACAATTTTCAGTGAGAATGTACTTACAATTTTCAGTGAGAATCTACTTCTCGGGTTCTCTATTTCCTCCAAATGCTACTATTGGGTTCTCTATTTCCTTCAAACAATACTTTCCGGTTCTGTATTTCCTTCAAACACCTCTCTCGGGTTCTGTATTTCTTGAAACACCACTCTCGGGTTCTCTTTTTAATCAAATCGTCTTCGACTTCTCCCTCACAGCAAAATCATCCACCCGCTCCCAACGCACACACGCCACCACACCGTCCTCTTCAATCATGTCGTCTTCGACTTCTCTCTCAGCGCAAAAGCATCCACCCGCTCCCAACGACACCTTCCTCTTCAATTTCTCTACCCTTCGACTTCTCCCCAACGAACCGACGCCCAATATATCCTCTTCAAACCCTAACACAGTTCTGCGAAAATGGGAACTGGATATGCGGCTTCAACTTCTCTGGTTTACTCCCAAACCCTAGCAGCGTGACAATGGGAGGTGTAGTTCGAAAATGCGAAACTGATTTCGGAGCACAGCTAAAATGGAAACTGATTTCGGAGCAGAGCGAAAATGGGAAATTGATCGCTGTAGTTGATTTTGAAAATGGGAAGAGGGCTGTAGTTGATTTTGAAAATGGGAAGAGGGCTGCCAAATGAAACGAACCGTATCATTAAAAATTGGGAGAAGACATTTCTACCCTTCACTGGAGATTAAAAACTGGGGTCCACGGCGTGTCATTTGAGTGTCATCTACACTCACCGTAAAAAAAAAAAAACAAACATTGTACCAATGTTGTTTCAACGTCATATGTTACAACTTTTTTTTTCTGTATTTTCAGTAACAATCATCTTCCTTTTTCTTCTTGCATTTCTGGATTCATTGTGTTTATTATCTCAAATGAAGGTTACGATAAAGTTGAAGAAAACAAAAGATTAAAGTGGAACATTCTTAAAAAGAACATTTTAAAGACCACTGCCAAACAATAATAGTAAAACATCATTTATTGTCATACAAGTGATTTGAGAAATCATTGTTCCAATAATTTGATTTTCATGTGCGTTTAATGGTGCTTTATTAGTCCACATTGATTTCATCTAAAATAAAAAAATTCACACTCGACATTTGATTATTATTATAGATTTGTAAAAGTTAACAGATACATGAAGAACGAACAAAAGAACATTTCTTTACCTGAAATGTTATGAAATCTACCTTCGAAGTTATGACTAAGGATGACCAATTATTGATAAATAATATATAAATCTAAATGTTTATATAACGATAATCACACACACTTCAGATTTTAGAATTGAACAATCACATATAAAATATAGAAATGAACAACTGGAGTGATTTTGTTTAAATCTAAAATAAGTATTTAAAAAATAAACAATTTAAAAATAATACTATTAACCATATAAGTCATATATATATATATATATATATATATATATATATATATATATATATATATATATATATATATATATATATATATATATATAAACTCAAGCATCTATTTCATTTGTTCCTTATCTTTCTCCACACCAAATCTTTTTCTTTAAAACTCATCGGTCGAACTTTAGTGTTGTACCTTTTGGCTACTATTCTCTTGCACATTTTAGATTGTTTAGTTGTCGTCTCTCTACGTTTTTATAGGGTTTTAAGCTTTACACATAGTTGTTCTTCATTACGATTTAAGTCCTCGATCTGTCTTTGCAAGGATGGCTCTCCCACTTCAATTGGCAACATGGCATCGATAACATATGTCAGGTTGAAAGGGGTCTCTCTAGTGGTGTCGTGCAGTGTACATCGATACGCCCATAATACTTCGGGGAGCTTGTTCACCTAAGCTCATTTCGCTCACCCATGTGCCTTCTTAGCTCGACGACAATGGTCTTGTTGATGGCTTTAGTCTGACCATTCGCTTGAGGGTTATCCATTGACCTTGTTAGGTGCTTTATACCCAAACTTGTGTAAAACTCGATGAGCTTTTTTTTTGTTGAGTTGTCTTTCGTTGTCAGTAATGACCATTTTGGGTAGGTCGAATCAATATATAAGCTTCTAAACAAACTTCTGAACTTGTTGAGCAGTGATAGTGGTCAGCCTTTCTATTTCAACCCCATTTGTGAAGTAGTCGATAGCAATCAAGAGAAATTTCTTTTAGGCCTGGCCAACCAAGAAGGGAGCCACTATATCCATCCTCTATTGAGCGAACGATCATAGGGAGACAATACTATAAAGCTCGGTTAGAGGGGAATTGGGTTTGCTCGCATGTGTCTAGCATGCCTTGCATTTTTGGACAAAGTCCTTACACTCTTGTTCCATCGTCGATCAGTAGTAACCTGCTCAAATTTCCCTAGCCTTAAGCGTTCGATGCCCAATATGAAAATCGCGTACTCCATTGTGTAACTCATCCAGCACGTATTAAGTCTTTGTCTTTGAGAGAGATCTAAGTAGTGGGGTATAAACCCTCTTGTGTAAAGCTCACTGCCAATCAAGACAAAATGAGCAATCTTCTTCGCCTCTACTGACTGAACAACATCACCCTCCTCCTACTTCCTCACTAACTTTTTTTATCTCGCTTCTTCAATCTCTTGTGTCAGGCGTCGTCATCGTCATGCACTCCACAGACAAATTTGTGTTAACTCTTTGGCAAGCGTACCAAATCGTCTTAAGTAATAAACCTATAAGACCAGATATCGTATCCCAAGAGACTCGTATAACACTTTACAATTGTATAATTATCTAACTAATTTAGACTAAAGAATGATTCCATTTAATGTAGTTTCGGTGGAATGAAAATAACATAATGCATAAGTGGTAAATTGAACTTCTTGGGGTTAAAACACTTGGAAATGAAATGACTAGAGATGATATGGAATGGAGATGTTGGAGAATGATTTCACCTACTACACTCTCATGCAAATGCACATTACTACTTCTTCTTTTAAATGCTCATGTCAACCTGCTAAGTTACTCAAACCCAATCCCTTGGTAGACAACGCCTAGATTTACTTATTAAATCTCAATCCCTTTGTAACCTAACAAGTTCATCTGCATTAAGACTAGAGGTTTAAGACAACTAAAGGTCCAAGCTTTATCCCTAGACACTATTTCCTATAGGTGTTTAGTCCAGTTCAAGTTTCACACAATATTCCCAATATTAAGCAAATCATAGAATCATGCTATGGTTGATCCAGTCACAATAAGCTTTAAGAGAAGGAAATAAACACTCACGATAAACGAAAGAAGCTTATATTCATTAAACACAAGTGCATTTACAAGAGAGTTTCATAGTTACATCATTCCCCAACAAAATGAACTTAGCTCTTATATTCATGGAGAGCTTGAGCTTACAATGGAAGAACATGGAAGAGATGGAGACCCAAGGAGGAAGAATGGAGAGTTCCCACTGCTCAAAACCAGCTCCCAGAGGTCCAAAATGGTGTTTTAGAGCTTCAGCTGCCAAGAAGATGGCACCCTTGTTGCACGGAAGCCTTAAATAGGTCTAGGGTGCAACATTAGCAAAAGTTGCGCCCAACCCCCCTCTTCTAGGGCGCCCAAGCATAAGGATTACACAAGGCCAGCTAATTGAAGGGCAGTCAACCCCCTTCTAGCGTGCCCAGGCGCCAAGTTCTAACTGGATTTACGAATTGAAGGGCGCTTAGGAGTGAAGTTTTGGGTGAAACAGGGAGTTGAAGGGCGCCCAACTCCCTTTTGGGGCGCCCAGGCGTGAGAAATCTTCCATGATCTTTCACAACACTTGCTCGCAGCTTTTCCTCGGCTCCCACTCTTGGTAGTTTAGATGTTCTTCCAAAGCACACAAAGTTAGATAAAAGAGAGGATTAAGCATGTTGCAAGCTTTAAGAGAGTTGATTTGGTAATAAAATTGCACCACCGATAATGGTAAGAATTACCATTATCAATTTGACAAGATCCTCCTAATCACCGTAGATCATTGTCCCTTCTCTTTACCGCTTGCCAGCTTCGAGAGAGTGTCTGCCCGAGCATTCTCCGCGCTATAGAGATGTATTCGATTTTAGCCGAGGGGAATATCTTGACAAGCTCTATAGCCCTGTGGAGTACTAAGCAAGATGATCGTCCTTAACCTATAATTTCCCATTCATCTGTCCAACCACCAGTTAGGAGTTCGTGTGGCACTGTATGTCTTATGCTCTAACGTCTTTTGTTAGCTTCAATCCTGCCATCAAGGCCTTGTAGTTGGCCTAATTATTGGAAATTTTGAACTTAAAAATGAGGAATGATCAATTATTATGTTGTTCGGTCCTTCTAGGACCACACCAACCCCTCCTCCTTTCTTGTCGGACGAATTGTCTACATACATCTTCCAAAATATATCTGGTTGATCCCCCTGTTGTTAAAGTTCAACAACAAACTCTGCAAAATGTTGCCCTTTGATTGAACCATGCGGTTCAAAGTGCAAGCCAAACTCTGAAAATTCAACTGCCCATCCTACCAGTCATCCTATCAGATTGGGTTTCCTCAAGATTTTGGCCATCGGGTAGTCAGTACTTGTAATTCCCTAGTGGCTTTGGACATAAGGTTTAAGCCTCCTAGCTGCCGTTAGAAGAGTCAGCGCTACTTTCTCCACTTGTTGGTACTAGATTTCTAGGTCCTATAACACTTTGTTGACAAAGTAAATGAGGTTGGAATTAGGGACTTCTTGTACCAACGCAACACTGATGACCTTATCTGGAACTACCAAGTATAGTTCTAGCTCTTTGTTTTGGATCGGTCGGGTCATCACCGATGGGCTTGCTAGGGTGGTTTTTAATTCATTGAATGCAATTTCGCGTCGTTCATCCCATTCTACGAGGAGATCTTTTTCATCTTTTTAAGTAACCGCTTAATCCTCTTAGCCAACCTAGGGATAAATAGAGAGAGGTCAAATGACCCACCAAGCACCACACCTCCTTTAAGATTGGCCTCTATCCTTAGGCAGTCAGCATGAACTCCAAGAATTTTCACGCTCTCACGTCAAACGTGCACTTGGCCGGATTGAGCCTCATGTTATACCTTTTGACCTAGCCGAAAACCTCTTCCATGTCTTCACATGGTCTTCAACAGATGGAGAACGTGCCATCATGTCATCAACGTACACATCCATGCATCACCCGATCCGGTGGCGAAAAATCTTGTCTGTAAGCCTCTAGTAAGTGGCTCTCACGTTCTTTAGACTAAACGACATAACCTCGTAACAAAAATTAGTCTGCTTAGTGATAAAGGTCGTATTCTCTTGGTCTGGATGATACATCAGGATTTGGTTATATCTTGAGTAAGCGTCTAGGAAACTCAGAATCTAATATCCTGATGCTCTATCCACCAAAGCGTCTATGCTAAGGAGTGGATAGGCATCCTTTGGACAAACCTTGTTGAGATCTGTGTAGTCCATACACATTCGTCATTGGCCACTCGCCTTCTTCCCGATTTCTACATTGGTCAGACCAGTGGTGTATGTGACCTCTTGGAAAAAATCCGCCTTTTTTAGCTTATTCACCTCTACTTCCACCACCTTCCTTTTCTCCTCTCATAGCCTCCACTTCTTCTAGGCGACCGAATGTGCCTCCTTGAAGAGGGTTAATTTATGGGACATGATAGTGAGATGAATTCCTGACATATCCACTGCGGTCCATGCGAAGAGATCCTTATTTTTCCTTATCACCCAAGGTCTTTTCTAAGCATGTTACTGATATGGGTGTCTTGTTGTTTAAGAAATTTTTGGTTTAGTGGGAGTTTGTCACTTTTATGTGTTTTGTGTTCTATTTTTGTTTTTTTATGTATGCATGCATTTTTTTTGAATATTTTTATTTTATAAATTTATAGTTTATTGTTTAGAAACTACACTCTACATATTAATTTTATTATATTGATTTCATTGAGATAAAGTAAGAACCGGTTGAAAATAAACATGTAAAATAATTTTCGTGTTACACATTTCATAATAAATTCATGTCATTTAATTCTGTTAGCATTAGTAATCATTATCAAGTTTAGTTATACAATTAATGCAATCAAAAGTTGTTTTAATTATATATGTAAATGTAATCAATGGAGGAGATATTTTAATATGTTAATTTGAAAACTAAATTAACATTTCTCTTTTATTTATTTATTTATTTTGATAGTAATAAATATTTTATACTGAATTTATGGTTGCTATTTTAGTGATAGAGATTCAATAAATCATTTATAAAAACATGTTAAAAATTACTCTAACTTGATTATTTATCAAGGTTTTTTTCTAGATGATTCCTCGAATATTTAGAAAAGGATGATTCCTCGAATATTTTATTTTTTTAAGATGTAGAGACTAAATTTTTATAATTTCGTTTAGAAAAGAAAAAAAAATTATAATAGTTTAAAAATGAATATCATAATTAATTTTTATGATGTCTATTTTTGTTTTTCAATTTTATTATTTAAATTAAAAATTTAAAACTAAAATAATTATTTTATTAATTTTCTCTTTAACTGACATTTTTTTATTTTAACCATTTTTTATTTGACCATTTTTTAATTAAAAAAACTTATAAAATAAATAAAACTATTCAAAATTGTAAAAATTATTTATATTTAATTTTATAATAATAATCATAATAAAAATAATAATAACAACAACAAATAATTATATTATTTTTCATTATCTTAAAAACAAAATAAACATGCGTTACACACGTATTTTCACATGTATTTATAATATAGTTTTGAAAGTAGAGAGAGAAATGAGAGAAATTATAAAAGAGAGACTTTTAGTGTAATTGTCTTTTGTTATTATGTTGTCTTTTTCTTATGAATAGTTGTCACAGTGAATAATTTAATGTGACACTATGAGAGGAGGATACCTCAACTTTTCACACTTTTACAATGTTTCACACTTTTTCAAACACTGATGTCGACATGCATATTATTCATACATATATATGATAGCAGAGTTTTAAATTTTTCAATTAAAAATCTTAATTTTAATGGACTCTATTTTTCAAGAGAGATACTTTAAATCATTACAGATCTATAAAATATTTGATTTTCCGCATAGTTTGAAAGAGACTATTATCGACAATATTTAATATATAAGAAAAGGAAAAGAAATTGTTCCTCAATAGACCCATTAGAATATTTTCATAGTGAACCATTTTTTTTAATTCATATAGTTAAGAAGATTAGTTTCTGAAAAATCGACCTCAAGACAAATTTCTTGTTAGGGAGTAACACTTTAATAGCTTAATATATTAATATTTTAATATTTATTTTGTTTTTAACTTAAATATATTATCTACATATATTTTATTATGATAGATTCTGATATCATACTAAAATATAGGTTTTAAACCTAATTTAATTACACAAAATCAACTTGTAAAATGATGTTTACACTCTATTTATATTATAATTTAATCTTATTTTTAATCGATACAAGATTTTAAAAAACAAAATTATTTATATAGTTCTTAATTTAAAAATAATTGTGAAAATATATAAATATCATGTCAAATTTTTTTTAATAAAAATTCGATGGAAAGTTTAAGTCATTCGATTTTATTTTATTTTTAAGTATAGTGGGAGACTTCGAATTTTGTGAACCTTTTGATCGGTCATTTTAGATCTTTTTGTCAACTAATCTAATAGTATCATTATTGATCCCACAAGAAAATATATTATATAAGTTGATAGACAAAAGTGGACAAATAAGTTTTAATAGAAAACTTGGGAAGTTGGGTTTTTGACAGGAAACTTCAGAAGTTTTCGCGCTCATTTTAATTTTCTTTTTCGACTATAAAATTCATACTTTAAATAACTTTTTAATGAGTTAAAAAATCCTGATTGTTCATTCTATTTTTTTTTTTCATAAACTCTAATAATATCATTCTCGATTCCAACAGAAAATGCATCTAAGTTGGTAGTCAAAAAGTGGGAAAAAAAGAGAGTAGGTTTTTTCATGGAAAATTTGGGCAAAATTGAGTACTTTTGGACAATTCTTTAGATAAGGTAAGAAACTTCATTATGAATTTTTAGTTACTCATTCTATAACTATTATTTTTGTCAACTTGAAACATTCATAATTTTAAATAATTATATTACTTATTCTCTTATCATTTTCATTTAAAAGTAAAATTTGCAAATTAAATGATAAATATAAAAAATATTTGTCAACACCAATTACTACAATAAAAATTATTCTGGATTTATTGAAGTTACAATACTGAATGATATTATTGTTTAGGTTTAATTTCACTAGAGGTCCTTATTTTTGTCTAAAATATTAAATAGATTTTTTTTTTCCTATCAATTGAATCCTATTATTATAAATTTGATTTAATTTGAGACTTGCCGTCAAATTCACTACTTAACAACAGTTTAATATTTGCTTATGTGGAATGCATAGTTGAATTACTAATGGCATGTGGCATTTTTATTGAGTTATTTTTAAAGATCAAAGGAGATATGAGATTGAGATAAGGGCAAAGGTAGAAAAAATAATAAATTTAAGGGATGTTACAGTTGCATCCTTCTCCTAGGGTTTCGATTCCCATGCTATGAGTCTCCGTCACCGTCATCCTTTGTCGTCGGCTATCAGCGCTCCGAGCCGCGACGATGAGGCTTTCAACATTATTCCCTTGCACAACCTCCTCATGGACCACCTACCGCTCCGCTTCCCTGAGGTCCATGCGGTGGTGGCGGTGCTGCGAGCAGTCTGGGACCTCCGACGACCTCTGTTCGGGCAATGGCGGCAGAACATGGACCTCCTTGACTGGCTTGCGCTCTTTTTTGGATTCCAGCGTGTTGTGGTTGCTGCTTGGATTGTTGTGCTGTGGCTATTGCCTGGATTGTTGTGTTTGGTGTGTTTTATACCAGGATTTTGATGCAGAGGAACTAGGATAGGCAGTGGTCACTAGTAGCGAGTGATCAGGTGGTGAACTTTCTGGAGGTTGTGGTTGTTTTCCTTATTCCGGAGCTTCTAGCTGTGGCTCTTTTTGTCCTTCCTTGGATTAGGAATTTTGTGGAGAAAACAAATTGGAAGATTTTCTACATGTTGTCATGGTGGTTTCAGACCTGGAACTTTGTGGGACGTGGTTTGAGGGAAGGTCTTGCGAACAATGTGAAGTATTCAGTTTTTTGGGTTGTGGTGCTGGCCACAAAATTTTGCTTCAGTTACTTTTTGCAAGTGAAACCCATGATTGCTCCATCAAAGGCAATGTTGGACCTGAAAAATGTTCGCTATGAATGACATGATTTTTTTCATAACAACAACAGGTTGGCTGTGGGGTTGTTGTGGCTTCCAGTTGTGTTGATTTATCTTAAGGATATACAGATTTGGTATTCGATATACTCGTCTTTTGCTGGGGCAGATGTGGGGTTGTTTGCACACTTGGGTGAGATAAGAAATATGCAGCAGCTAAAATTGAGGTTCCAGTTTTTTGCCAATGCAATTCAGTTTAATCTCATGTTGGAGGAACAATTATTGAATACAATAGGAACAAGAATGCGACTTCTACAATTCATTATCCATCTCTTCAAATCGAACAAAGAATCCAATTTTCCCCCTTCAAACGAACCCTAATCATAAGAACCCCCCCAATTTTTTCTTTTTTTTTCCTTTTTTTTTTTTTTTTTTTGCGTTTCAGTTGCATTGACAACCCTTAAATTTATCATTGTTTCCACCCTTGCCCTTATCTCAATCTGATATCACCTTTGCTCTTTAAAAATAACTTAATAAAAATGCTACATGCCATTAGTAATTCAATTGTGCATTCCATGTAAGCAAATATTAAAATGTCGTTAAGTGAATTTGACGGCACGCCTCTAATTGAATCAAATTTACAATAATAGGGACCCAATTGATACGTTAAAAAGAAAATGGTCATATATAAGATTTTTGACAAAAATAGGGACCTCTAGTGAGATTAAACCTATTGTTTATGGTGTTTTATTGAGTTTTGAGAATTATAATTGATGTTACACATTTTAGATATTTAAAAAAAAGCTTCAAAAATCGTAGAAGTATAAGTTTTACATCTCTTAAGAATGATTTTTCTCATCCATAAGTTTGATGACTTTGATTACTTTACTCTATGATTTTAATATGTTGATATTTGTCATTTTAAGTATAAGTTTTACATTTCCTAAGAATGATATATTTTATCAATGAATTTGATGATTATGATTGTTTTACTATTTTAATGTGTTGATATTTGTCATTTTAGGTCATTTTTGGTAGAAAAAAAATTGACACCCTATAACTTTTATTAAATGTTAAAAACATCAAAGTGTAAAACATGATTATGCTTTGAGCAATAAATAGTGAATATAAATAAGCAATAAATCATAAAAGACACAAGTGTTTTGCTTGACAAATAATACAACATTGTACAGTCTTTGTTTATATATGTTTAATAATGAAAACTCTCAAACAAACAACAATACATAGAAATGATTTAACATTGCATCACATGAAAAATATATATGTATACTCCATAACTACATGAAATATCTACTTCTTTTATGAAAAATATATATGTATACTCCACCTTTTTACGACATTATAGGATAAGTTGATTTAAGAAAAATGTGCATTGTCCGATGAAGAAATAAGCAAATCCAACTATCAATACTTAGACAAATGAATAAAAAGTATTTATTGCTTCGTGGAGTGCATTAAATGCATCTATCTATATCAAGCCTATCACAAGAAAGGAAAATATGCAACAAAGGATTTAAGCTTCTCAACAACCACAAAATATTCCGCAACAACTACTTTATTTTGAAGCTTATATAAGTCATTCAAGAAGAAGAAGAAAGTGAGAGAGACTACGTGCATAATGCAAATACACTCTAAATTTTTTTGAGCCAACTAAAAGCTTCAAGGAAGAACACTACTACTATTCAAATTATCAAGCTAGAAGGAAGAATATTTTAATTTCTCACATGTTAACAAATTATCAACTTCACATAACAAGCTAAAGCATGATTTGTAATCACAAATACTAAATTTCTACATTTTAGTCAACAATGAATGCTTGACAAACAATACTAGGTTATTAGTTTAGTGTGACTACTATTTAGAGAGTATTCGTGTTTAAACTAAAAGTGACATGCAAAAAATAATTACCTAAATTAGAAGTGATTTATAGAAATAATATTTGAACGAGGACGATCTAGAGTGATTGGAAGTCGAAATAATACTTATTTCGAACCATATGTGGCCTAGGAAAAAAGTATTCAAAAAATTAACTAAGAGTTACTATAAGTCCAAAAAATATTTTCATTGCATTTCACAACTTTATTTTATTTGGTGAAACTAAATAAATGAAAACTAGAAACCTTTGTAATAAGATAAACTAATATAAAAATATTGTGTATACTTTTCTTTTCTCTATTACTTTGCATGTTTTTTTTTGTAACAGGAAAAAAAAATCAAAAACTAACTTAAAGAAAAATTTATTTATAATAACTAAATCAGATAAAATTTAACTCTTCCTGTAATAGACGAAACTATTATCAACAGCTATATAATATATAAAACTATGATATAGATATTTTATATCGGACGATATTTATGAAAAGTGTTAAAAAAGTTTTAAAGTACAATACATCTCTCCATTCTTATGTTTTCCTTATTTTGTCATAGTTTTTCAAAATTATTGTGGATCTTTATACAACTTGTGTAGCATATCTATGTAAAGTTTTTTTGCATTAGGTGATATTTCTTAAACGTTATTAAAAAAATTTAGTATATATATTATGTGATTACATCTTTTGCATATTATAATAATTTTACAAAATAGTAATCTCTCTTAAATTAAATAAATTGAAATTGAATATAGAATTGTTTAGATTCAAACCATTCTAAAAGTCATGCATTCTTTTTATAGTTAGTAAATACACCCTTAAAGCACCCAATAAACAAATCCTGATAAAAGATGCCAGAAACATAGCTTAAGAATGCGCAGTGTCTATATTAATAAAATCATATCTAAAAGCAAAACATAGAAAAAAAATATTAAAACTTTATCTTAAAAGACATGACAAAGAACAAATGCAATTTGTCCCATTTAATGATTTTTGACCACTTTATTCTCTACCTTTCAAACGATAAAATGAAAGTTTCCAAACTTAACATCCATAAGATGTGAAAACACTAAGGATGAGAAAGTAATTAACAACTTTATCGTATAATTTATCCCTTTTCCTATAACTAACACATGAACACAAATTGCAACAGTCCAATTTTTTAATCATTGGTTGATATATGTGAAAAATATACTGTTGGATTTCGAAGCAAATGTCAAATGACGTTCAATCTCAAGTTATCTAAGTCATTGGATAACATCAAATGAAATAACATGATGTTGAAAAAGATTTGTGGTCTGGAAAACTTTCTATTTTATTCCAACTATATGAAGAATAGAAAAATTAAATTTTAACCCAATTAGTTCTTATTTTAATGAACTCATGTTTCATTAATTCACCTAATTAACTGAGTTTATTTCTTACCGCTGTTTATCATCCCATATTTAAATTATATATATATATATATATATATATATATATATATATATATATATATATATATATATATATATATATATATATATATATATATATTAACATCCCAAATTATATAGTAAAGTACTGTAATAGTCATCACAATTTTAATATGATAGAACAATTGTTAACTATAATATAAAGTGACAACTTAAAGTCATTAAAAAAATATAAATTTTACTTTATATACAAACAGTTAACAAAACTATGTACAAAACTAATCTAAATGAATTGAGATAGTATTCTCCCCTCCATCAAGAATCTACTCCACTAAAAGCTCATCTCTTTCTACTCACACCCACAAGATGATCATAGTCAAACAAAGAACATAACCACATACAAACACAAGTACAAATAGAATGGTAAGCTAGATATAAAAAGAATCATACATTGATATAATATACAAAACACCATCAATCATGCATATAGAACAACTAACTTCAAACATCCTAAACATGTTATGACTTAGACTTGACTATCTGGACTTAGAGTAATTGTCGAACTATGGGGGGCTATGCAGTTATGGTGGCCTCTACTACTTTCGAAAGTAATTGCAAACGGGTTTCACCCTACCACACTCACTACTAGATTTCACTTTGGAACTTACTTACATAACTTTGAAACCATTACTTGGAACTACACTTTGAATCATAACACATAAATTTGATAATCACATCAACTCATAAGTACATATACATCATTAAATTATGGATTAAAACAAAACTCTAAGCTAACTAGAAACAAGGATGAAAAGAACAAACTAACTACTGGATTAATCACTCAACGACCAAACTCATTGGGCAACCATAGAGTCCTCTCCCTTAGAGACCTAGCTTGTTGTGCGAATACCTAGACAGTGGACCAGACTTCTCAACCTCTCGCTCAGTGACCCCGTTCGTTGAGTGAATAAACTGACATTAGTCCCAAACCCTGTGTCTAAACCAACCTAAACTCATTTTAAAGCGTTTACTAACAAAATTAAACTTCAAAATCTACCAAACCTCAACTTATAAACTTAAATTGAATTCTACCATTTTTGGAACAATTTCAAGAAACTTAAGGACTCTAACAAGTCCTAAATGACTTATCAAGACTCTCCAAATTGGCCATTTGAGCATAGAACCTCTAACTCAAGTTTTCACTAGTCCACTTCCTCAAAAACTAGTTGTAAACAAATTTAAACTATACCTACTCATCACCATACATTCTTATCACAAATTTCTAACATATTACAAATTCAATAACAGACCAAACATCCATTCATACAGTTCATAATCAAAGTACATCACATCACACTCCAAAAATAGTCAAATTGAATATGATACATCTATCTTAAAATAGAAATTTAGTTCAACCAGTTCAATACTCATAGACTCATCAAACATGCACAATTAATTACCAATTAAAACAAACTCTAGCTTTCCTTACCTCAAGAAAACTTGCACAATTATAAAACTCCCCAATTGTTGTTTACACCACAAGGAACTTCTAAAAACACCTACAAATCACCAATTTACGATTGGAGACAAACCTTAGAACTTAAATTAAGCCAAGATGTCTCAACTGACATCCTAGCAACTTTCAACTGCTACAAGGCCATAATATTTTGTTGCACCAATGTAGCGTTCTGCTGTTGCATAACATTAAGAACTGCTTCCATCATTCTCATCATGTTCGGTGCATCAGGATTTGTGGGTGGGGGAGGAGGAGGCCTAGGTGCCATCTTTTGCTTACACAGATAGAAAAGCCATCAGTCCAACTCAAAGAAACAAGGATAATAACTAGACATAACTTATGAGTACACAACACAAGCATAGCACACTCATAAGCTATAGGATTCCTAAGGAAAGAACTGTTCTTATACCAAAAATGTAACATCCCAAAACATAGT
This sequence comes from Vigna radiata var. radiata, assembly GCF_000741045.1. Classification (NCBI taxonomy): domain Eukaryota; kingdom Viridiplantae; phylum Streptophyta; class Magnoliopsida; order Fabales; family Fabaceae; genus Vigna; species Vigna radiata. Next base: position 13,812,462 of record NC_028358.1, read on the forward strand.
AGAATACTATATAATAGTCATCACAATTATAATACGATAGAACAATTGTTAATTATAATATAAAGTGGCAACTTACTGTCATCCAAAAACATATACATTTTAAACTTTATATACAAATAGTTAACAAAACTATGTAAAAAAACTATTCTGAATGAATCCAGACAGCAGTGTCCCCTTCGTCAAGAGCCTGCTCCACTGAAAGCTCATCTCCCTCTATTCACACTCACAGGATGATCATAGCCAAACAAAGAACATAACCACATACAAACACAAGTACAAATAAAATGGTAAACTAGATACAAAAAGAATCATACATTGATATAATATACAAAAAACCAACAATCATGCATATAGAATAACTAACTTCAAACATCCTGAACATGTTATGACTTAGACTTGATTGTCCAAACTTAGAATGATTGTCGAGCTATGGCGGGTTGTGCACTTGTGGTGGCCTTTATTGCTTTGCAAATCCATTGCCAATGGGTTTCACCCAACCACATTCACAAAGTTAGTCTGTTTCATGCCTTGGAACATACTGGAAGCGCCCAAGACTAAGACATCTTGCTACTCTTCACCACATGTGTCAATCCTATTTACTTGAGAATAAAAGACCATTAGAGTTCAGGATAACCCCCAAGACTGAGCTTCCTGCATTCATTCTAAACATACTTGAACCTCACCAAGAGATTTCACTTTGGAACTTACTTAAGTAACTTTGAAACCATTTCTTTGAACTACATACTTACACTTTGAATCATAACACATAACTTTTATAGTCACATCAACTCTTAAGTACTCATAAACTATTAAATAATGAATTAAAACAACACTCTAAGCTAACCAGAAACAAGGATGAAAAGAACAAGCCAACTACTGGATTAGTCGCTCAACAATATGACTCGTTGGGTGACCACATAGTCCTTTGGCTCACCGACCTAGCTCGTTGTACGAATACCTAGACAATGGAACATATGTCTCAACCTCTCGCTCAACGACCCTGTTCATTGGGTGAATAAATTGACATTAGTCCCAAACCCTAACCTCTTGCTCAATAACCCAGCTCGTTGGCGAGTAAATTGATAGTGACCCAGACCCCCAATTCTCTCGTTCCGTGACCTAACTCGCTAGGCGATACCAGGAACAGTGGTCCAGACCCTCAACCCTCTCACCTAAAGACCCAACTCGCCAGGCGAAACCACAAACAGTGTGCCAGACCTAGCAGCCACTCGCTAAGCGACTTCATTCGCTCAGTGAGTCTACATAATTCTACAACACTGATCTGCAAAATTTGCAACATGCACCAAACTTGACCAATTTGAAATATTTTTCCAACTTCTACTCCTCCTAGATCGTGTTATATACTCAATTAAGCTTGAACAACTGTGTCTAAACCATCCTAAACTCATTTTAAAGTGTTTATTAACAAATTTAAACTTCAAAATCTACCAAACCTCAACTTATGAACCCAAATTGATCTACCATTTTTGGCACAATTTCAACCAACTTAGGGACTCTAACAAGTCCCAAATGGCTTACCAAGACTCTCCAAATTGGCCATTTGAACACAGAACCTCTAACTCAAGTTTTCACTAGTCCACTTCCTCAAAAACTAGCTCTAAACAAATTTAAACTATACCTACTCATCACCATACATTCTTATCACAAATTTATAACATATTACACATTCAATAACAGGCCAAACATCCTTCCATACAGTTCACAATCATAGTTCATCACTTCACACTCCAAAAATAGTCAAATTGAATATGATACATCTCTTGAAATAGAAATTTAGTTCAACCAGTTCAATACTCATAGACTCATCAAACATGCACAATTAATTATCAATTAAAACAAACTCTAGCTTTTCTTACCTTAATAAAACTTGCACCGTTATAAAATTCCCCAATTGTTGCTTACACCGCAAGGAACTTCTAAAAACACCTACAAATCACCAATTTGCGATTGGAGACAAACCTTATAACTTAAATTAAGCGAAGAATTGATGGAGAATACGACTTGACACATGCAAATAGAAATTCCTTGCATGATCAAGAGTCAAGAAATTACTAAGAAAAAAGGAACGAAACTTACTTGTTGTAATCAACAAACTGATCGGTCAGATAGGTAACCTTTGTCGCAAGGATCACCTGGACACCTTCTGGTCATCGAATAAATGATTTAGGAGTAAGAAATCTTAGAGAGAAGTGAGAGGAAACGAAGAGAAAATGTTTTAGAGAGATAGACGATATTTTAGATAATGAAACGAGTTTAGAAAATTCTATTTATATTATAAAGTTATTTTATAATAAAATACTCAGTCTCATTATTTTAATACACCTACCAACTTTAATACTTTATTTCATAGGTTCTTACATATATGAATAATTATAATCATCTTCCTTTCATTTATATTAACAACCTATAACAATAATAATTAATAATAATGATAAAATGTGAGGACCACTACTTTTAACAAGAAAGATTAGTAGAAAAAGATGTTTAAGATAGTTATTTCTTGTTTTTATTAGGGTATTCTTTGAAATAAGTTATTTAATACTTCGCTTGAGTTAATTTAATTTAATTAAAATGAGTTAGGTTTTATTTATGATTGAGTTAAACTCAATTTAATTCAAACTACATTTTATTAGATGATGGATTTAGTACCGGTAACTCAAGATCAAGGCCTAGTCTTTTAAATGAAAATATTATCTTCTTCATCAAATATCACTACCTTTTTGCAAGTACACAAGTTCTTTCTCATAGGAAAAAAAAACACATTAATAACGTGTATTTTACGGTTTATTATATTTTTTTGCACTTAATTAGGTGAATGTGGTTAATAAGTGGTGACAGAGTTGATTTACTAATTGTTCTTTTGTTGATTATCATCAATTATTTATATATGAAATAAAATGTTGATTATTATTGAAATTTTTCGATAATTTGTAATTGTTTTTGTTAGCATAATATTAGGACTACAAAATGATAAGAGATATTCTTAATATTCTTAGTTCAATCATAAGAGATATAATTATAGGAGATCTAATAGCTTGATTTTAGCAATCATATTTTTAACATTATTGATGTATATAATTAAATATTGCTTAATTGTATATTATTAGTTTGTATTTCACTGAACAATATACATTATTTCTTTCATGATAAGGGATCTTCAAGTTATATGAATTTGGGGACAAATTTTCTTCAAAGAGATATAATAAAAGACCATCTTCTGAACATATATGTGAAGAATTTGAGTAAGAACATTTTCAATTCAAAGGATCTATTGTCTCTTTGAATCTTATAATATTCCATGAAGGAAGAAATTTAAAGAACATGAAGATCATGAGCACAATTGAAGAATAATTTAGGAAATTATTAAATAAATTATAATTTTTTTATTTTAATTTTACATAATGTTAAATTTGTTAGGAAAACCAATTTGTATTCGTTTGGCGAACAGGTCTTGCTAGGTGAAAGTCTACATCTATAATTTTAGTTTTTTTTTTTTTAAATTTTATGTGTTTGGGCTTTGAGCTTTTATTTTAGGGTTTATACGTTTTTTAAACTTATGTGCCTATATATAGAGGTATCAAAACATGATGTAAACACTTTTGAGTCATATTATATGCATTTGTATTCTTAGAGAGGATTCTCTTGGTTCTTAGATTAGAACCCTAATTCTTATCAAAGATTAACATTTTTGTGGTGAATCTTCACTTGACTTATCAATATACTAGATTGTGGTGTTTCCATCTTTGTTTTATTCTTCTTTCTTCTCTGATTTATTTTTGTTGTGCTTGTTAAGGATTCAAATTCAAAGATGACCTATTATTTCTAGGACAAGATCGTATAATCTGGTATCTAAAACAAGGTTCTTGTTTGGATATCCTCTTTTATTTATTTTTCTGTCATATTAAAAAAATCAATATTTATCCAAATTCATTGAGTTTTTAATTTTTTGTGTTTTTGTGTTCTTCGTTTAAATTGTGTATTTCTATATTTGATTCGTGGAATTTATATTATATTTTTTTGTTAATTGTAGTTCCAATGTTTACCTTGATTTTGCATGAATTTTGTTGTTTGAAGGACAAACTGTTTAATTTTCCTTGTTTGTGCGTTGAACTGGAAAATTAAAAAAAAAAATAGTGGATCCAAGTAAAAAAGAAACAAATATATTTTGAAAAAAAGAAGCGAAAGTATGGATCTAAGAGTTAAAACAAAAATTGTAAAGTTCAACAGAAATTATTATATTACACTATTATTTATGAAATATCGATTTGAGTTATCTCGATTTACATGGATATATTTTTTAAAACATCCATGTTATTTATATCAAATTTATATTACATTTGCAAATGTGATAAAAACTCAATTTTCACGTAATATTAAAACTCTTTGAATAGAGAATGTAATGAAACATAGAGATTCTCTCTTACTTCAGTTTCTATGTTAGCAAGACATTATTGTTCAATGTTCTCGTCATTACACCTCTCAAGAAAATGGTTGAACAAAGCATAAACATCATCATATGAAGGATCATTTTAATGGACTCACAACTAATATGAAAAATATGAATTCCCCAAGCCTTACATGCCACCAACACCAAAGGTTTATACACAAAATAAAGTCATATGAAGCATGTAAAGGACTCGAGAAAACTTACAATAACTTTTTCAATGATTTTAGTTCATTACAATACAGTAGATGAAAATGCAATACAAATACTATGACAAATTATATAAGCTAATAATAAAAAGTATAGAACCACTTATTGATTGATTAAACATTCAAATTACTATACTTGATTGATTAAACATTTAAATCACTATTATATGAACCCTAATTAGGAATATTTATAAGAAACAAAGAATATTAAGTATTGGAAAAGAATGTGAGGGTGAAGCTTTCATTTGTGTCTAATTTTGATTCAAAAGTGACAACCAATGTGTTAAAGATTTGCAAGTTGAATTACATGAAACAAAAAAGATTGAATCAGACATGGAAAGTGTTATTGTCTTCTCTTTTTCTTTTCCATTTGTTTACAACTTGAATAAAAATTAATATTGTATTTTTCAAAATGTTTAATTGTTGGAGTGTTATAGTTTAATATTTAATATTATTATTGTTAGGATTGCTTACGAGGACTCAAAATATTAAAATTAAGGATCATTCCTTTTACATGTAAAATTTATGTGTTCTTAAATTTTTGCACATTTCATTTATAAACTCGATCTTACTAATGATCTTCTGATTCAGGAGCAATCACACGAGTAAGGACACTGGTTCAATTGTAGTACTAAGTGTCGTATCCATAAGGATTTAATTAACTTTTATCATAACTTGTGATGTTATTTGGATTTGTGATCTTAAACATTAGATTGTAAAGTAATAATGACCCAGAAGTCAAAGTTAAAACTTGAACAATACAATTGTATAAAAATGTGTTGCGATTAGACTTCAATGTTATGTTCTTATACATGGTTACTATTTCATTAGATTAACAAAGTTCATTCATTGATCCTGAAAGTACACTAGTGTAATTTTAGAGTTATGTTTGCAATACTAAGACCTAAAATCATTCTAACTCAAGGTGAATTCTCCATGCCCTGGTGAATAGGCTTTTATTTTAAGATTAAGACTCTTTTAACCAACTAAGTCATATAGATGCATGTTTTCCAACTAATAGGCTTAGATGATTCAATTGGATTTATAAAATGAATTAGCGTAACTCAAGTTATATATGCAACAAATGATTGATTAGTTCATCGCATATAAAAATCAAATTGAATCACTAATGCATGAAACAACAATTGAATAAAACAGTAAAAAAAATAGTAGTTCATTAGTTGAGAAAGCTACATTCAATCCCAACACTAGAAAGTTCAACAACTCATGATGATCCTTACATTCAATCTTAAGAGCTGCTACCCATTCCCTATGTCTACTCTAAATCTTAAGAGAATAGTAAGAGAAAAGAGAGAATCTAGAGAAAGTAAGAATCTGGATTGAAATTTTGTAGAGGGTTTGCCCCTTAATTTATAAAATATTGGGAGGTTGGTTGTAGCTCCAAACATGGTGGCCAATCTTGCGAGCTTTCCTTCCATGGAGGGTTTCCTTCAAGCTTGGACTTTGTATAGAAAGTATTTGAAATGAATTGATTTGATCATTTGATTACAATAGTATAAATATAGAGATTGATAACCCAATTTGAAAGAGTTAAAAGGAAATAAACTATACCAATTTAATATCAATTAT
>NC_028358.1:13823340-13830869 GCF_000741045.1 Vigna radiata var. radiata
GATATTTTAATATCAATTATTATAATATCAATCATTGATATCAATTATAATAATTGATATTTTAATATCAATTATTATAATATCAATCATAATAAATTATATTTAACACTGACAATTAAATTAAATAAAGGGAAAGTAAATATACAAAAATTAGCTAATAAAGACTAATTATTACAATTTAAAACTAATTATTGTAATTGATACTTTGTTCTTATTGTTTAATCAGAAAGCTTTCTTCAATGGTGGGTTTCCTCCATGGTTGAACTCGAGAATTTGGTGCTTCAGGTTGCTTCATGGTGAAGTTTTCCTCATGTGACTCATGCACTATCTTCTTTGCTTGAGGTGTGAAAACAAAAATTTGAATCTTCTTGAAACTGCTTTTTAGTTGCTTAAGTTGTAATTTTGAGACTCAAGCTATTTGTGATTTGTTTCTTCTAATTTTGCATAAATTCATCCAAAAATGTATTATTTTAATAGAAATTTTTATATTTTAATAGACATGTTCATATCTTTTATTTAAACTTTAGATATTTACTTTATGTTGATGTTCATTTTCTAATTATAACTTGTTTGTTTAGACAATTTGTAGTTTTTCATGTCTTGAATTAGTTTGAATAAACTTATCATGACTTAACTTATATGAAACTTTAATTAACTTTTATAGTTATTATGTTATATTTTAATTATATAGATACTTGAAATTTATAACTTTTAAAAAAAATTAAAAAGATTTTGTTTTTAAATCTTAAACCAATTAACCTAACTCAACAATAAATTATTTGAATCAAATTTGACAAAAATGAAGAAATCTTATCGAACCACTTTTTTAAATAGATTTAGACCATAATTTATCCAAATCCAATCCAACCTATTATCTTTTTGTAAAAATAAGCAAAGTTACACGTTTTTTTTTTTTAAGAAATTACGTTGATTAACTTTAGTTAAAATTTCACTTAATAAAAATATAAACAAGAATCATTCTTTTTTTTTTTCTTTAAGAAGTTACCGATTACTTATTAAAATTAAAATTCAAGTATTTCTTAAAATACAGTTTTGACATTAACTAAATAAGAAGTAAAACTACTATTATAATTTTATAATTTGAAAATTTTATAGATTACAAGTTGTATTTTTAGTTTAATTATATGCAAATTGTTTTGGGTATGGGATATGAGATTACAATCAAACACTCTCTATCACATTTAATTTAAAAAGTATCTCCAAAGTCTAAATTGTATTGTTCTTTACTCTCTTTACTCTTTGTTCAAGTTGTGCAAGAATGTATTTATCAAAGATATTCCAAGGTTTAAATCAATAGTTAGTATAGTAAAATCTTAAATTCATAGTAAATGCAATCATCTACCTCCTTACTTAGACTTGTATTCGAAATGGACTTATAATTAGTATAGACTTAATCATGACCAAATAACCTATTACATGTAAGCGTACTGTACCTATAAACTTGATTATTAATGATATTTGAGATGTTTAAATGTTTGTAACCGTTCAACCATCCTATAATTATGGCCAAATGGTTATTTTTAGTATTACTTAAATTTTATTATCACCAGATCAAAATTATGCATATAGATAACATGAAAAAAAAATTAAATGAATAAGTTTTACTTATTGCTGAATCATGATTTTTAAAGAATTCGAAATTATTTTAAATATATGTTATTTAATATATTTCAAAAGTTTGACCATATCATGAAAATATAACTATATATTCTATAAAACCTTTTCTATAGCTACATTAAACTATAATTAGTCAATTATATAGACATAATATAATAAAATAAATTATTATAAGAAAAATATATTCACTTTATTTACATGTCATAGTTTTGAAGAATTTTTATATTATTTCCTTATTCTAAAGAAAAAAAAAACGTATTTCATTTGGCTTTGTATAGTATATCCAAACGATTTTCATATAGTCATATAGTCTTCACAGTGTGTTTCACATTAACGTGTGTTCACTTTAAGGCATTTAAAAGGAAATTAAGGAGTGAATGTGCAGGATTGATGCTTAATTCCATCTTCATTATTCAACAGAGATTTGAGAGGATTTATCTAAAAAACCAATTTTATCCCTATAAAACTATATATTCTTCTTATATTTATTTTGAAAAAAATGCATACTGGTAGATTGAATTTTAATAAAGAAGTATCAGTTCCAACTAAATTGAAAAATTCATTTATTAATGTTATTAATAATAATATAATAAAATAGTAATATTAATAATAATAATAATAATAATAATAATGGAATTTTAAAAGTTAATTTTTATTTTTTTCTTGTCTTGATAATAATTTTTATAATTATATATAATATTAACAATTATTTTATATTACTTTTATTACTAGAGATATTTTGGTAATATTCGATTTTTATTAATTAAACTATTTTTTTATCTATCACGATCAAATTTTACATTATTTGTTAGAAATTTTACTTCTAAATCCACTTTCACTCACCTCCAAATCCACTCAAATAAACAATAATTAATTTAACCTAATATTTTTTTAGGAAACCTAACAAATAAATACCTAAAGGCACAAGTTCTTAAAACTCCACAACTGAAATGAAAATTCAGTTAAACATGTGATTCTCATAAACCCTAAACTAACAAAATTATATATATATATATATATATATATATATATATATATATATATATATATATATATATATATATATATATATATATATATATATATATAACAACTTGGATTTTACTGAACTTTTCAAAATATAATCAAAATTAACTTTTAAAGTTTTACTTAGATACCCGAATAGATATTGATCAATAATTTTAAAGAATTAAAATGTGCTTCAATTAAATTTAATTTCGGTATTTACTTTTTATCTAAAATTATTAGAATTTCTTTTATTACATCACTTTTACTTTAATTATTGATGTTATTGACTCTAACTTTATTTCCAAAATAAAAAAATAAAAAATGGTAAATTTAGTAGGAGACCGAAATTACTGGGTTTTTTTATAAGCTCCACCACCATATATGTTGATTCTCATTTACTTTATTAATTATTGAACATATACCAACACAATAAATTAAATCAATCTGAATTTCAAGACATTTGAAACACGATATTTTACATTTAAAAAAAAAACAATTCATCACTTAATTTAATTGATCAACAATTTCTTTTAAGTTGATTTTCCTAGTTGTCTTTTGATAAAACTTACAAAAACAAAACTTTACATTAAAATGGAATGAATTTATTCCATCTATTTTGACTATTTATAGAGAAAAAGATATAACAAAAAGCACTCCGTACAAAGAAAATTATAAGAGTTTTTATTAAAAAAAAACACGATCTTGATAGTTAATAGTTTAGTAAAAAAGTTGGTGTATTTACTGAATGATATTTATTATACCTGTAAGATCTGATAAGAATAGAAGTTTTAAGAATAAAGTAGTTTTTGAGACTTTTGGGTTTTTTTTAGAGAATAGTGTTTTTGAGTTTATATTTTTGTTAGAACGTAATTATTATGTTATTTCATTATTTTTATATTTTTTGCTAGAGACAAAAGGGTATTTTTTCTTTATTTAACTAGTGTAGAAATTAATTGAGGATGTAGAAAGGAAAAGTATGCAAATGAAATAATCTGGATGTTTAATAAAATAATGTTATGTAAATCTTTTAGAAGATTTAATTGTTGTTATTTAAAAAATTAGTTAAATAAGAATAAGAGATATAATCTTGGTTGGTTTAAAGATTAAAAGAAATATTATTATTAGAGAAAATCATTATTATATATTGTAGATTTTAAAAAGATGTGGTAGTTGATGATATTTTAAAAAGTAGTTAATAGAGATAAGAGAGAAAATCTTAGTGAATTTAGAGATAAACTGAGAGATTTTATTAAGACTAAAAAGATAAAGATAAAATAGAAGATGATAAAAAGGAGAAGAGTAAAAAGGGTTGTCATTTTGCTACCCTAAGATGAAAAACGAAAATTAGAAAGATAAGGGAGAGAAAAGACGTTTTCTAGGAGAAAATAGAGTTGAGAACGGAGCATAAAAAATGGGAGGACCATCGGCGACGTTGTGAAGCTTTCTTGGTGATCTTATTGGAAACGAAAATCGTATGAGATCAGGTAAAAGGAGTGACTAGAATTACCTTACCTTGTGTGTGTAGGGTTTGACATTGTATGATATTCTTTATTATATGTTGCAATCTGTATGATGTTAATGTTCATACAATAAAGAATATCATACAATGTCAAACCCTACACACACAAGGTAATTCTAGTTACTCCCCTGACCTGATCTCGTGCGATTTTTGTTTCCAAGATCACCAAGAAAGCTTCACAACGTCTTTATGCTCTGTTTTCAACTCTATTTTCTCCTAGAAAACGTCTTTTTTCTCCCTTATCTTTCTAATTTTAGTTTTTTCCTCTTAGGTAGCAAAATGACAATCCCTTTTTACTCTTCTCCTTTTTATCCTCTTCTATTTTATCTCTATCTTTTTAGTCTTAATAAAATCTCTCAGTTTATCTCTAAAACTACTAAAATTTCCTTTCTTATTCTCTCTTAACTACTTTTTAAAATATCATCAACCACCAAATCTTTTTAAAATCTACAATATATAATAATGATTTTGTCTAATAATAATATTTCTTTTAATCTTTGAACCAACCAAGATTATATCTCTCATTCTCATTTAACTAAATAATAACAACTAAATCTTCTAAAATATTTACATAATTTATTTTATTAAATATTCAGATTATTTAATTTGCATGTTTTTCCTTTCTACACCATTTTTTAATTAATTTCTGCACCACTTAAATAAAAATAAAAAACGCTTTTGTACCTAAGAAAAAATATAAAAATAAAAAAATAACATAACAATTATGTTCTAACAAAACTGAAAAACATTAATCTTCAAACAAAAATCCAAAGTTTCAAAACTAATTTATTTTTTTAAAATCCCTATTTTTCTCTTATGTTACAATGCTGATAAAAGAAGATTTTATTTTATTTTTTGTTGAACTTACTTTTACATCATTATTTACATTAATGCTAATAAATATTTTTATTTTGTGTTTGTTGAAGTTATTATACGTTTAAGCCATTATCTACTTCAAGGTTAATAAATGTTATTTTTTATCCGATCTTACTTTTACGACATTATTTACATTAATGTTAATAAGTGTTGATTTTATTTATAATGAGATTAGTTTTTGCCCCATGACTTTTTCTTTTCTAAAGTTTCGTGCTGCATTTTTTGCTTTTAGAATTTTCTTTGACACAACCTGCAAATATTAAATTAACATCGTTATTTTCATTCATCAATTCAATGTTACAATCATAGTCTATAACTTTGAGTCACTTCAAATAATTATGGATTTTTTAAAGTGGACCAGTTCAGTCACTTCAACTAGACGGCCTAATTAACCCAATCGGACCCGAGAGTTAATGAAAAAGTAGGTACGTATATCACATGTGAATAGGTTTAATAGATTAGCTAATCTAAAATAAATAATAAAAAAATAATTTTTAAAAACATCACGTTTTTTTTATTTAAATAAACCTCAAAATGCCATCACACAAAAAAAAAATCTAAAAGAAAATTTTAAAAATTCATGGTAACTTGAAATGTAAATGTTACATAAAATATTTATCAATAATATTAAGGTTAAAATATTTAGATAGTTCTCATTTTTTTTTCAAAAATCTAAATTAGGTTATAATATTATGAGTGGTTTCAATTAGTTCTCTTTATTTATTTTTTTAAAATATTGAAGAATTAGATCATTTTCATTATGTTTTGTGAAATGGCGTTGGATATGATAAGATAAAGGATTGCATAAATTACTTTTCATTCTCGTTCATTTTATATATATAATGAGTTGGTGATACAAAATCATAGTTTGTTTTCTCGTGATGGTGGGTTAAGGAGGTTGAGTATAATACCCATTTGTTATTGTGATTAAAAAGTAGTGTTGAGAACTACTTGAATCCATACGAATAAAGGGAAACAATTTTGGAGTTGTAATAAATTCAAGGTAAAATTGAGCAATTTTTTTTTTCTTTTTGGTTTTTGAAAAACATAAGTGTTTGTTTGTACTATTTGAAGTACATTTTTGTTGTTTTGTTCAACATAGTGGGTGTAACGAATTGATTGGCTGGAATTATTTTTAATGGTGCAATGAACATGAAATTAAAGAAAAGGATGGTCCACATAATGAAGAAATGGATCATATTATGATGAAGATGGAAGAAAGGGAAGGTGAAAGGAGGAAAACATCAAATTTAGTGAAATTTGTTTTCACTTTGGAAAAATGGTTGAAGGTGTTAATAGGATGATCTTTTTGTCTATGTAATTAACATAATTGTAATATCAATGTTGTTGAAAAGCTCATTATGTGCTATAAAATGTTGAAGTAGTTGATGTAATATTTTTCAATCAATGACATTGTTTGTAGCATTAACTAGCTCATTTGAATGTCATTGAATATCTGACATTTTGATGTCATTCCTCACTTTTCCAACCTCATCATCATTTGAATCACTGCATTCTTCTTATCTTATGTTTGCCCTTGAAGTCCCAGTTGCTCTAAAAATACCTTTTGGAGCACTTCACACTTGACATTCAACATTACCAGCTAATACATTATCTATGTCACATTCAATATTGATACCAAGTAGCCTTTCATCATTGAAAGACTCATATTCACTATCACCTTCATCATCATCTACATCCTCTAACTCAACATCCTCCTCGTCATCTAAATCAACTTCATCCCCATTCTCTAAGTCTTTTTTACCTTCACCATCACCTTCAAATTGACTCCCCCCTCCCTTCTAATTCTTTCTTACCTTCGCCATCACCCTCTAACTAAACCCCCTCCTTTGACTCTTTTTTAGCATCACACTCAAACTGACCACCCTTTTCTAACTCTTTTTCACCTTTACCATCACCATCAAGTTAAGCATCATCCTCTAACTCTTTTTCACCTTCACCATCACCCTCAAATTGACCATCCTCCTCTAACTCTTTTTCACCTATACTATCACTCTCAAACTGATCACCCTCCTCTAACTCTTTTTCACCTAAACCATCACTCTCAAATTGGTCCATATCCTTTAACCCAAGTTTAGCATCAACCTTTAACTCAACCCCTCTCAATCATGTATATTACCTTAGGACCAAACGTTTTGTGTACCACATACAAATGCACTACATTTTTAATCTGGTTATGTTAACATACCTTTAACTTCAGTCAAAAGTTCAAATATATCTTTTAACACAAACCCAGCTCCTAAAGAGTACCACAACTCTTTCACTCCAACTTGTCCCAACTCTTTAGTCAAACTACAATATCAAAATAACTCCATGTATTTGGGTCACAGAACCACTATTTTGTTTCCCCATCAAATTGTAGTTTTCCATTACCATTACTTACAAGGTGCCCACTATACAGAACCACCACTTTAAAACACTCATCAAACATGTTTATATATATATATATATATATATATATATATAT
>NC_028358.1:13831174-13832656 GCF_000741045.1 Vigna radiata var. radiata
TATATATGTATGTATATATATATATATGTATATATGTATGTATGTATGTATGTATGTATGTATATGTATGTATGTATGTATATGTTTGTACCTGTAAATTATGTCTACAAAGTAATAAACATATTACAATCCCTACAACTAAAACATTGAAACATGACACTTAAATGGAGGACCAAAGCTTCTACAAATTACAAGGTTAAAATCAAATAGGGACCACAACTTATACTTAATAAACAACACAATACAAAATAAATAACAATCGATATCCCAATAAGAGAACATTTACATCTGAAAACCAAAGTGCAACACCCAATCACAACAATAAATACTCAATTAATGAAAATATACTCAATTAATGAAAATAATCAACGTATACTGATGAATTGAAACTCACCTTCATTACTAACGACCTTTGATCATCGATGAACGCACAACCAATGACTGAAACTTACTTTCACTACTCTTTCGATCAAGGTTCTCAAATTCTTCAAATCCCTAATTCTATGGTTTGAAACCAAAATCACCCATCATCAATATTTTCAAAAATAGTAACCTAATTGAGACCAATCATAATATGATGACTTAATTAGGATTTTTGACAAAAACGAAGACCAATGGAGTATTTTAACCTAATATTAAAGTCTTAGAGGATAAATTTACCACAACTTCATTTCAATTTTTTTTTTAAATTTCTTTGTCATATTCTTAATGGGCTACAACATCTTCATCGTTTTTTTAATTTCTCAATAATTTACTTAATGGGTTGTGGTCCACAAAGTTAGATAAATTAGTTCATTGAACTATTTATTTTAGTTAAGAATTCACAAATTGATCTGAATAACCATAAGTTTTATAAATATTTTTAACATATCTTAAATGAATATATTTTTTTATCGACTTATATATGTTTTTCATCTTTGAATAATTATGAAAAATTGTATTTAATTCTTAAACTAAATTATAAATATTTATTTCTTTTACTTTATAAAAATCAGATGTAACAATCCTATTTTTTTTAATAATTTTTATAGTAATAATAAAAATATTGTAACTCAAAAGTAGAATCAGTAATTAACATTATACTGGATTATATCTTAATTCTTAAACTAGAGTATATCGTATCTAAATATATTATATGTTTTCACAAAGGTTGCATAATTAAATATTTGAAATATATAAAATATCAAAGAAGAGACTAAGGATTGAACATAGAATTACCATAACACAATAGTATCTTATGGAAGACTAGTATATTAAATGGACTCGTGAGACTCTGTATCTATCATATTAACCTTCCTCTCATCTTTTTGTAAAACAATAACTCAAGTAGAACATTATATATCTCATTAAATAATGACATATTAACTTCACTAACTCCTTAAGTAAGATTCTCTTTCATACCATATTCTTTATCCTATGAAGTCTCATTCTGTTACCAATAAGGAGTATTGGTAAAACCTGAAGATATGTTTTGATGATGCT
>NC_028358.1:13834796-13837578 GCF_000741045.1 Vigna radiata var. radiata
GGGTACCAAAAGCTCCATTGCTCTGTTTTGCAGAATAAGTTTTCAAAAGGAGAAGAGAATTTTTATGATGTTCTGATTTTGGAATTGATGCTCCAAGCCAGGAAGTAATTTCATCAAGTGATATCAAAAGCCTTGGTTCAAGCACCAAGTGGCTCAGCTAAGTAGTATTTAAACTTTGATGTTGCGCTTTGATTTGCTTAATCTTCCATTATGAGATTACTGTTGAATTCATTTCGGTTTGGGCAAATAATATGTACATCACTGTTTCTTTATTTCTATGGTGTGTTCCTGTCTGCTTGCACATTTTAGTCAATGAAATTAATTTATTTGAAATATTCATGTGCTAAATTTAATCTTTTGGAATGATTAGTCATGTGCAATTGTTATTTCAATGATTTGTTTTTGTTTATAAATTGAATCTGTGTTTAACTGGTTTAGTATTCAATTTCCTGAATACTTTGAAGTAAGCCTTGATANATCTTTTGTCAAAAGCAATGAAAAATTCATTTGAATGATCTGACTGATAGATTTTTCATTGGCATTCTTGGATGATTAAGACATTTGATGATTAATTTGACAATTCTGTCTCGAAGCTGTTTCTGTGAAGACTTTTTTTTGTTCAAATGCATCCCATATGAAATATGTTTATACACATTGAGAACTTGGATACAGTAAATTAACTGATCAAATTTGCATAATTGTGATGTAAATTATTTGGTTTAAAAGATTATTGAAAGATAAAATCTAAATCAGCTTTTGTGTTAAATTTTAGTGTGAAAATCACAAAGGAATAGTCTTTTAAAAGAAGTTAGGCAAAACTGCAATTCCTTGGTTGAGTCAATTTTTTAATTTCTGGTTTACCACTGGTTAAATGTTGAAGATCTTGTAATAATCTCATAGTGTCTTATTCAAGTTTTCTAAATTGTTTTTGAGACCAATCAGGTGTCCAGAAATTGTTTGATTCAAAAGAAAACTTCTAAATCCTTCTAAAAGGCGGAAAGAACAGCACAAGCTTAAATCTGAAAACTGATACACCCAAATTTGACTATTTTTTAAATGTCTCATAGCTTCTTGTTTGTCAATTTGCAACTGTCTTATTTTACCTCAAATTTATAATTGCTTAGTCTAACAAATATTGTTTAAGAAGTTTTTTTTTTCTTCTCTGGATTCTGAAACTTGAAAGAAAGATTTGTGAGTTTTAAGTTTCTTAAGAAAAGCCTGAAGTAGTTGATAAAGTTGGGGGATAAAATTCTTTGGACCAACATAAACAATTTTATTGAATTAAATTTGATTACTGCATATTGTTTGAATTGTAGTATATGTTGTTTTGATATGCACAACTGAACTCATGAGATTGAGCATATTGGGATATGAAAATACATGAATTATAGTTGTTGTTTGGGAAGTTATACATCGTGTTGTCAACGATAGGTTTGAGTAAATTGTCCTAACAATAAAGTCTTCATGATAAACTTGGAGCAGCTGTGATGTGATTATATTCATTGAAGCTACTATTGCATTCTTTGTACTTTATAAATTAGTAGTTGAATCATAAACATCTTAATTGTCTGATAAATGATTGTTGATTTCATGGGTAAATTGAGTATGCTAAAAGCTGAATTTGATTTACTAAGAATCATTGAAACTTGTTTGAAATTGCAAATACAAATCTGAATTGACTTGTAAGCATCTCTTCATTGTTTTGGACTGAACAGATCTTAAAATATTTTTCAATCTGTTTGTGAGTGCATAAGATTTTTTGTTTGACATCTTATGACATGATTTTGTGATACCTGGTACCCATTTGAGGGAGAGATATATAAGGTTGTTAGACATCTGGACATTTTATGAATGTTATATGAGTTTTAGGTTGAAAATTTGGCCCAAATCTCTGTTTTTCGGAAATTAACATCAATAATCGATTACCAAAGGGTCATAATCGATTATCTCAGCCTAAAAATTTAGATTTTGACAATTTTGAACACAAATAATCGATTATTTAAAGTAATAATCGATTATCAGCGTAAAAAAAAAAAGAACTTTTTTTCTTTTTGGTTTGTTTTATCAAAAGGGATTATTACATTTAGGGGGAGTACTTTTAAAGGACTTAAATCCTTTTTAACTTACCTATTTTATGGGGAGCATAAAGTGTAGATGATTTTTTGAAAAAAAGGGGGTGAAGCTTTTGATTGAAAACTTTTGTGATAATTGGAGGATACGAGTCTTGCCCAGAAAGCTAACTTTGATCAAATTTATGAGTGACAGCAAGCTCATGAAGATTATATGGTTGATCAATTTCTTGACATTGATGTTCATCTAGGAAATATTGCAAATCACCTCAACCTTCAACCACCCGAGAGATTTCGAAGTCCTAAATTTTAGAATTAGGATTTTATGTTTGTGTGCTTTGTTGATTGGTTGCTATTCTTATCTCTATGTTATATTTCTGTCTTTTATGTTTCTCCTTATGGTGTCTATGTAATCCTTTCTTTTATGAATAACATGATCTCTTGTTTTATGCATACATTTTTTAATTGAGGGGGAGATCATATTTAGAGGGAGCTTTTTAATTTAATCTTTTTGCTTATGATCAAAAAGGGGGAGAAGAATAATATAAGGGGAGAAATATTTTTCAAATGTACAGGTACTGCTAACTTTGTGGTTGTCTATTAGCTTGTATGTGTTGCAGGTAAACCAGAGTTGCTTTTAAAAAGAGAATTTTTGATCATCATCAAAAAGGGGGAGATTGTTACCAATAAGGAGTATTGGTAAAACCTGAAGA
>NC_028358.1:13838266-13858250 GCF_000741045.1 Vigna radiata var. radiata
TGATTAACGACTAGACGTAGATTCTGTTGAATCGAACCAGTATAAAAATATCTGTGTGGTTTTTCTATTCCCTACACTTATTTTACTTAACGCACATCAACTGTTTGGTTAATTTTCCGAAAGAAAATTACTTTTGTAAAAAAGGCCAAAATCGTTTCAACTGTGACCTAATACGCTTTACGCTCTCTATGTTTTAAATCCGCTGCGTTTTACTCTTCGAAAATTACCCCCTCCGATACCATCACATTCAACTCTCACTACCTTGTTATCATCTTCTAGAGGAGTTAAATACTAGTAAAGTCAAGATAATACCACATCACAAGTCCCCCTCAATACACTTGGAAACACATTAAACTTTCACAACTAATTCTACGTTAGATAGAGATAGCTGAGTTTGTAAAATTAACTCTATAATAAATACATTATATATAATTTAACCTTTTTATTAATAAAATATGTATAAAATTTATTCTTTCAATTTTCTGTCTTTTTTTTTTATGACAGATAATTACACACACCCTTCAAATTTAATACATTTCAAATGCACCAAGCTCAAAATTTTTCTTAATTCATCAAATATAAACCCCTTCTACTTTGTAATTCATCAATATATGTACATAAAACTACATAATCATATCAGATATCTTCATCCATCATCTTTATTTCCTGACACAGAACTCATGCAATATAACCCCTTATAAAAAATTATGATTTTCAAATTAGTTTATATTTTAAGTTTAGGCCCAAAACCCCACATTGTCATTAGTCAGTCCAATATAAGATATCATGTTTTGATACACAGTTACACAAGCTATTCATTGTTCATTAGCTTTCTACAAAATCAAACTTTAATTATCTTATCATTTTATAGCCATACACTATCATAAACATTTTCACACCACTTACAAGCACAAAACATGAAAACCCCCAAATTTTACATTCAACCCAAACTCTAAATGTTCAAAGTTTCTGAAATAAAAATTAAAATTAAAAACATAAAAATTTAAATTATTAGCTCCCCTCACATTTTCTTTTAGTAGCTCCTCTATAACCCATACAAAGAATTTCATTTTTTTTACAACACATTTAGTCCCAACAAATTTCTCTATTTCAATCGTTTTCCACAGCCTTATATTTATACTTCCAGGGTTCAACTCAAACACAATTTCTCAAGCCTTCTTTGTTCATAAAAATATCACTAATATCAACATTATTTATCAAATTCTCACTTATCATAAAGATTCTCATATTGAAACAAACATGCACCATTTGTACTAAAATCCTTAAATTCAACCACAAAACAACAAATTTTTAAGGAAATTAGCTTTCTTTACCTCATTGTCTTAACTTAATACTGTTTTTTTCTTCCTAAAGAGCTTCATACGTCAAAGAACTCTATCTACTTAACAAAAGGCCCAAACGATAATCAAGACATGACATTACGGTCTCAACCAAAGGAAATTTTATCAAGGGAGAGTACATGCAAAGCAAAATAGAGCTTGCATGTATGAGAAAACAGATTGTTACATATAGAAAAAATAAAAGTTTCAAACTTACTGTTAAGAGAAAAGTTTCAAAATGGTGAACATATGGACAAGTTAACAATTTATATTATTTGAATTGAATTGAATAATTCAATTATGGGAATAAAAAATTGTGCTCAACTATGATTTGTAATTGAATTTACTATGTTGTTTTTTTTTTTCTTAAAAGAGGCAAGAACATTTTTAAGATCATATCATAGCTTTCGAAACAAAAATTTTGGAACGCATGAAATATATTTCGGAAAAGAGCTTCTTGAAATAAGATTTCCGAAAAGAAAAAAACGTTTCGAAATAAATGTTATTCCGAACATAAAGTTTTTTCTTCATCTTCCCTTTAGGATTCTCCATCTCTTTTTCTTCCTCTGTTAGCAACGGTTATAGTGACGGCAGCGGAGGTGTGGTGATATTTAAATATATATTTTTAATATAGAATGCAATTAGTAATTGTGGAGGTGCAGGAAACAATATCTCACAATATTTTACTTTTGATTATAGGCCTAATCTCACGCCATGGCCGAATAAAGGGCGTTGTTCCCTGCACCTCTCCCTTTTCTTCCTCCACCTTCCCATTCCTCTTTTATCCCTACTTTATTTTTTAATTCCTAATTTATCCTTTAGTAAAAATTTATTTTTAGGATTAAAATTTTATAATATTTATCTATTCCCCCACACACAATCTATTTATTCTCTCTTCAGTTCATACTCTCATTCCAAATCTTCTTTATCGTGAGTGAAAGGTAGGAAGAAATTGTTGTAGGGGCAAGAAAATTCAATCTCTGTTGCTTAGCTTAGTGGTGGTGGACTTTATTAAGGCATTGCTTCAAAGCGACGGTGGACTCTATCAAGGCATTGCTCGAAAGCGGTAATGGATTCTGTAAAAAAAAGAAAAAGTTTGTGAATAAACAAAATACGTAACTTTGGAAAACCCTTAAACGGATGTGAGCATCCGTCATCGGATGTCAACATCCGTTTAAATATTAAATACATTTGGTTCAGTCTGAAAGATGAAAATTCAAAGTTTCCACCTCACTTCCATTTTTAGCCTTCAAAATTCAACGAACACCCTAGCCTAGAATTCAATGAACATACAATTTTAGACAAACGTTGACAACTAGAAATCTTCACAGCTTTCTTCTGATGAGCTGAACAATGCAACGATATCAACTTGTTAGAAAATTACGACAACCAACAATTATTAAAGCTAGATCAACGTTCGAAAAAGAGGAAGAAACTATGGCAATTACCCAATCACCTTCTAGTCTTGCTACTTGAGTACAAGCGCTGTTCTCATACAAACATTTTTTAGGGAGTGAGATTAACCACAAAACTCAAGAGGCTAATCTTACCCAACGTACATACATATATCTTAGTACAATTATAATCAAACAGAGCAGGAAATAAAAATCAGAGTCATGGTAATAAAAAATACCACAATAGCTCAAAAATATAAATCAAATCCAAAATATAAAGATACCGAACATCAGAAACTATGATAACTCAAAGGCCAATCCATAAATTAATAAACTAAAACATTTAAAAAAAATAATTACGTAACAAATTAATTGAAAATAAAAAACTAAAATAAAATTACTTGATAAAATAAACTATAAATTAAAAAAAAATAACTCCTAAACTCCTCTAAACACGCACACACAGAAGAGACAGGAAGCAGAACGATAACAGAAAGCAGATCAGCAACAATGAACGATCAAAGGAAGAAACGAACTTACCTCTCGTAGACCCAAGACGCAGAAACGAAGCACCAACCACCGCACACACCACTGCACCGCCGCACACACTGCTGCACCGCTTCAAACACTGCCACACCGTCGCACCGCCGAAAAAAGCCACAAAGGAACTGATAGTTGGGAGAGTTAGAGTGGACTGGGGGAACGAAAGAAAAATAACAGTTTGAGAAAACGAAAGAAAAGTAACACTTTGAAAAAAACGAAACGGAGGTGGAGTGTGAGAATCCGAGAGAGAAAGAGAGGGGGGTGGGGGGTGCTGTGTTACTAGGGATGGCAAAAAAACCCGCGGGCACGGGTATCCACAGGTAAAACCCGCGGCGGGTAGTTACTACCCACGGATATTTACTACCAGCGGGTAACGGGTAGCAGGTATTTTAATACCCGATTCTAAACGGATCGGGTACGGTTAGTATACTACCCGACCCGCGGGTACCCGCTACCCGCAAAATATAAATAAAAAAATTAATTTATATATTTTTTTAATTAAATTTTATTAAAAATAAAATAAAATTATATTTTATTAGATTAAAATTAATTAAAATTAAATTTTAATTTATACTTAATTTATATTATATTATATTATATATATATTTTTTGTAATTTCATTTAAATTTTATTTTAAAAAATATAAAATATTTTTTTTTTATTTCTTGCGGATATTCGTGGGTACCCGCGGATTTTTAAAATATCCGCGGCTATTTTTTAAACGGATATCCGGCGGGTATCGAGTCGGGTGGCGGGTACATTTTTATCCGGCGGGTCAGGTTGCGGGTAGGCACTATCCGTGCCCGACCCGACCCGTTGCCATCCTTATGTGTTACTGAAGTAGAAATTTAGGATTTCTAACTTAATAGAGTTAAAAGTAAAAAAAAAAAAATAAAGTAAAAGGTTATTTTTGTAATAAAAGAAAATTTAAAAAGAGTTGGGGAGGTATCGGGTGAAAATGGGATGGTGGAGAGAGCAATCCCCCAAATAAATCATTTTCTACTGTCCGTTCTTTCTCCTCAACAATTCTTTAGAAACCAAAATAAAATGTTTTGAAAATTATATAATTTGATTAATTTAATAGTAAATAAAAATAAAACTAGAAAAAATTGATAAAAATAACTGAAAATATTATTGTTATTATTTTTATTCTCACCTTTTATCTTCTTTGCTAAACATCCAATATTAATTTTCTCTCTTTCTTGTTCCAGCCTAGGGTAAATGGTCAAATAGGTCCTACACATATTTAGATCCTAAGAAAATACTGAGGTGGTGATTTGTAAATTTAAGGAATTTTAGTGAGAATTAATACTTTAGGGAGACTATGTTAAATTAAATTAATGATGAATTAATTTAAATCATGTTAAAAATAAATATATTAAGAGTTAATTTATTACATTTGTTTTATTATGTCAAATAATCTCAATTGCATAAACATTTAATTAAGGAAAAAAAAATTATATACACATTTTTCATTTAATTTTTAAAGTATTTTTTGAAGGATAAAATTTTCAACTTTATAATGAATAATATAGATCAGATATGATGATGAACTCTACCTCATTCTCTTAACGTGAACAATTTCTTAAAATTAAGGTGAAAACATAATTAAAACAAATAATATATTAAGAGAAATTCATTTAGGGTGTGTTTGTGTAAGTGGAATATACTATTTAAGAGAAGAAGTGAAGAATGGTTTGCGAGATTGATTGTGTTTGTTTCGGTTGATCTATGACGATGGAATAACGTTGATTTGCGATATCTGCTCGTTTCGATCACCTTGCTATCTCAGTGTGATTTACAGTGATTTTTAATAAAATGATACCTCTACCCTCATAACTTTCTAAAATACCACGAGAAAAATAACACGTTAAAATGTATATTTGAATCCCGTGATAAAAATTTCTTTGCTTGGGAATTAATTGAGTACTTACAACTCTTCTCTTGGTCGATCTCTTCATGCATTCTCATCGTGCATTTGGTGTCCTACTTAAGGTGTGTTCCTTTGGTAAGATTTGGAAGAGATGATTTGGGGGAGATGATTTGAATGAATTTGAGTGGATTTTAGGGTAATTTTTTTGTTGTTTTTTTTAATGGATTTGTAGGTAATTGATGGTGGATTTGAGGATAAAGTTTGTGAAATTTAGTGTAGGATTTGATTGATGTGATAGATTTAAAAAATTGGTAAAAATTGAAGATTACCAAAATGCCCCTAATTATTAAAGTAATATAAAATGTTATTTATTAATTTTATATTTAATTATAAAAATGTTTATAAAAATTAAAAAATTAAAATTAATTATTAAAGTTAATTTTAAAATGTAAAAAAATTTTGTAATTTAGTAATATAATTTAATCATAATTGATATAATTTTATAATTTTTTGATTTTATAATCAAATTGAATATTCATAATAAAAAGAAGTAAATATATCAATAATATAGTTATCTAACAATAGAAAAAATATAAAATTTATTTAATTAAAAAAATATATGAAATTATATGAGGTAAGAACATGTTATCATTGCAGGAAACAAGTTCAATAATAATAACTTCTAAAAATGAAAATATTATATATGTGTACCAACTTTCATCAAAGTAAAAAATAATTTATATTTTTAAAGGAGTAGTGTTTTAAATGTCAGAACAATGACATTTAACATAATAAAAACAATATAACTATGGAACGAGTGTGTTACAGATAGGTTAAATCATCTCAAATCCATTCATGCACGAGGATGGAAAAAAGTATATATCTTGCAAATCATTGCTTTTACTTGCTCGCAAAGTCGCACAACCGAACATAGAAATTCATTCAAATCCATCTTCGCTAATTTGCACTTACAGTAAATCTTTGCAAACAAACACACGCTTAAGGATGGTAACGGCTCGGGTCGGACACAGATAGTGCCTACCTGCAACCCGACCTGTTGGATAAAATTTTACCCACTACCCGTTTAAAAAATACTCGCGGGTATTTTAAAACCGCGGGTACCCACAAAAAATAAAAAAATATATATATATATTTTATACATTTTAAAATAAAATTTAAATAAAATTACAAAAAATATATATATATAATATAATATAAATTAAGTTAAATATAAATTAAAATTTAATTTTAATTAAATTAAACCTAATAAAATATTATTTTATTTTATATTTAATTAAATTTAATTATAAATATATAAAAATTATTATTTTTTTATTATTTTTGCTGGTAACATGTACCCGCAAGTCGGATAGTATACTACCGTACCTGACCCGTTTAGAAACGATTATTAAAATACATCTTACCCGTTACCCGCGAGTAATAAATATCCGTAGATAATAACTACCCATCCCAGACGAATACCCGTACCCACATATTTTTTTTAACATCCCTATCCCTAGTCCTACTTAACCGTATATACTTAACCTTTATCATGAAAAAAATGAAGCATATACTTTTGAATAATACCGAAGATTTTGTTGCCCTTTAATTTAGTTGAATATACTTTCTTTTATTTTTTTTTTGTGTTGTGGCTGTTTGCTTGGATGGAACATTGCCTGGTTATCATTTTCAGGCCACCAATTTGTTATATTATGAAAGCAAAATCTATTACAACATCTCATGTTTTGTGGTCATCTTAACCATTGAATTATAGTATTTGGTTAAACTATTTCAAATAAGCTTAATATGAAATAAAATGCTATTTATATTGAAACTCCATGTTGGATACATGCTGTTTTTAATCATGGACTTTTGGCAAGGTTTTTCACCAAACATGAGTAGGAATTTTTTCCGGTTAAATTGAATTTTTAAAATTATTGTTTAATTTTCGGTCAATGATTTGTTTTTTTTTTTTTTATAAATATTAAATTTCACTTTAATAAAAAAAATTAATAAACCATTTGCTAGTAAATTATATTAAAAGCATATTATATTTTAAAAAAAATCAATTTATTAAATTACAATTTTTTTACATTTTTAAATTAACTTTAATTAATACTAATTTTTTTTCTCTTTATAAACATTTTTACAATTAAATATAACATAAAAATTATCATTTTATATTACTTTATAACTAGGGATATTTTGACAATCTTCAATTTCTACTAATTAAATAATTTTTTTACCAATTAAATAATTATTTTATGTGTCGCATCGATCAAATTTTATACTAATTTTTACAAATTTTACTTCCAAATTCACTTCCATTCACCTTCAAATCCATTAAAAAAATAACAATCAATTCATTCTCAAATCTTTTCAAATTCACTCACTCACTCTCTCAAATCAATCTTATAAAGCGGACATACCTTTAATTAAAATTCATAATTGATTGATTGTAAAATTGGGAAGAATACACATGGAGTAATTTCTTTAGGAAATTTAATAGATCAGGAAAGGTGAACATTCCTTATTAACACTTCAAAAGGTAAGAATTGAACTTGAATCACTTTTGTTAAATGAGGTGAACACGTTGTTGGTACCAATTCGAGTGGATCTCAAGATGTTATCTAGGAAATAAAGAGAGAAAAGAAAGAAAATATATGTTATGAAATATCATATAAGAGAAAGATTAAAGAAAAAATAACAAGGATTAATAAAATATATTTCCTAGTTCTAGAAATATCATAATGAATTTTAATTGCTACGGATAATAAAGTTGAATATTTTTAAATATGGATTAAATTAAACTCGAATCACTTAACTGATAAATTAAACGGATTTGAGTTAAATTGAATGTGAACTAATAATATTTTATTAAATTTTCATTATTTTTTATAAATTTTATATTATAATTATTTATTACTTATAATTGTATAAATTGATAATTTATTAGTTTTTAGATGTTTACTATAATTTAAATATTTAATTTATTTATCATGACTTGACATTTTAATTTTTAATTATTATTTTATAATAATTTTCCAAAATGAATTTTAACCGATTGATGAATTAATTAAATAAAATTGAATCACTCAACTCAAATTAAATGGATTTGTTGGATCGAAAATAAGTTAACTTATTATCTAATTTAAACCCTTGGTTGGTCTTCATATTTATTAGCGAATCTCAAGTGGATCATCGTTTTTTTTTTGTCTCAATTGGGTCTATATACTTGTAAAATTGAACCAATTAAGTCATTTCCGTTAAGTTTTCACTGATGTGGTGCACACATAATATGACCGGTTATAAGTATTAAATTATGTGGATATTTTTATTTAAGAAAAGAGTTTTTGATGTGGCAGGGAATTAATGATTTTTTTACTGAAACAGAATTAGGGATTTCTTTTTATTAGGGATTTTTACTGAAACAAAATTAGAGAAAGGGAATTAGGGATTTCATTTGGTGAGTTAGGGATTTCATTTGGTGAGTGAGTGTCATAAGAGGAATTGCAAGAATAAAGAACGCGAAGATAATCACGTGGAGGTGGACAAACCGAAGTGAAGGTGGACGCTAGTTAAGGTTAGTTTATTTTCTTGTTGCGTTTAGGAGGATGTACTGCGTTTTATTGTATGATGGGTTTATGCGTTGTAGTCCCGATTTTGTTGTGTTTCGGTTATAATGGGTTTATTGTATGATGGGTTTGCTATCTTGTTGCTTTCTTGTTTTGTCAGTATTTATGCATTTTGTTCCCGATTTTGCATGTTCAAATGTCTAGACTGTATACATTGTGGTCCTAAATTTGCATTTTTGAATGGTTTAGAAGTAGTGGTCCCCTTGTCTGTGTGAGTGTTTCCTTAGTGGGGATGTTAGTTTGTTCTCTTGTCCCCTTTCTGTGTGAGTGTTTCCTCAGTGAGTAGGAAGTGTAATCATAATATTTTTTCTCCCACAATGTACATGTGTTAAAAGCTTGTGCTTCATACATAATATTGCATGGATGATGAACGTATTAAAGTTGTGGTCCACCATACTGGGCATTTTGTTAGTGATGATAATGGAAATTTAAAATTTGATGGAGAGACAACATAATGGTCTTGAGATCCAGGCTTGTGGAGTTATTTTGGAATATTAGCTTCAGTGAAAAACTTAGGTCATATAGACATAAAAGAACTTTGGTACAGTTTAGGAGGTCGGTTGGTGGTGCCAGATAGGTTAGAATTATTGATTGATGATAGGGGTGTTATGCATATGCTGAATATTGCAACGTTAAATGATGAAGTTCATTTGTAGAGGAGCCTGAGGTACATGATGTACATGATTTTGAGCTAAAGGATGTAGAAGAGGATGAGGATGAAACTGGAGATGATGTTGAGGATGAGGATGTAGATGATGGTGAGGATGAAAATGTAGAGGAGGATGAGGATGAAGATGTAGATGAGTTTGTCAGTGAAGAAAGTCTAGTTGATGTGACCATTTAGTGTGACATTGGGACTTCTAAAGGAAATGTGAGAGAAGAAGAACCTTGCACTCCAGTAGGTGAGTGTTCAAGGACAACTGATAATGATTCCATTCATGATGTTCGTGGCTTGTGTGACATTGAGTAGGTGTCAGATGAGTTGGATAGTGGTCCGGATAGTGAGGAAGATGATGATTTCATTCTGAAAAATTTGTTTCCCACATTTAGTATGCGTAAAAGTTTGGGGGAATGTAAATGGGAAGTAGGAACCTATTTCACTGAGAAAAGGGAATTCACAAAGGCCATTAGGACTTATGCACTGAGTAATGGTAGAAATTTAAAGTTCATTAAGAATGACAAGAAGAGGGTTTCTGTAAAATGTTTGGGGGAAAATGGGAAATGCAAATGGTATGCTTATTGTGCATATATTTATGGTGCCAAATCATGGCAGCTAAGAAAAGTGATTGATGATCACAGTTGTAGTAGAGATTTCAATGTCAAGTTGATGACTTCGAAGTGGTTGAGTCAAAGGATGAAAAAACTTTCAAAGAGAACCCTAATATGAAGGTCATGGACATTAGGGACAAGTCGGTAAGAAATGGAATGTAGGAATTTCTAGTAATATGGCTTTTAGGGCAAGAGCCATGGCAAAAGATAATGTTGAGGGGTCATTCAAGGAACAATTTAGAAGAATCTATGATTATGGTCACGAGCTTCTAAGAACAAATCCAGGTTCAAGAGTCAAGATAAAGGTTAAAAATAGTAATGGTAAGTGTATATTCAATGGATTTTATTATGCTTGAAGGCATGCAAAGATAGCTTCATTAGTAGTAAACCCATTATTGGGTTGGACGAATGCTTTTTGAAAGGCAAGTATGGAGGGGAGTTACTAAAAACAGTTGGAAGAGATGGAAATGAACAAATTCTACCTATTGCATAATGCTATTGTTGAGGTAGAAAACAAAGACTCGTGGACTTGGTTCTTGGAGCTTCTCATTCAGGACCTTGGTAGGGAAGATGTTTATGTATCATGCACATTTATTTCAGACCAACAAAAGGTTAGTCAATCAAAACAAATGTTAATTAGAATATATTTCACATATAACTCAGTTGACTTGATTATTTTAAAATGTCAGGGTCTTTTGCCAACTATTCAAGATCTTTTACCTGAGGTAGAACAAAGATTTTGTGTTAGACGTTTGTATTCATCTTTTAGAAAGAAATATCCTGGAAAAGACCTTAAACGTCTCATGTGGAGGGTAACAACAACCACATATCCATAACAATGAGAGTTTGAAATGAGGAAAATTAAAGAGGTCAATGTAGAGACATTTAAATACTTGATCGTAATTCCACCTAGGTATGTATTCGTTGTTCTCCATACTTTATATACTGACATTTGACAGTTATATTTACTGACATTTACTTCTCCTAAGTTTTGGTCAAGATATAGATTCACCCCTACATTACAGTGTGACATTCTTGTCAACAACATGTGTGAGGGCTTCAATAGTCTACTATGTTGAGATTGTTGACAACACAATTTCTATATCAATCTAGTTTTTCATGATGACAACACATTGCCTAATAACAAGTACATGTTGTTGTTGCATTACATGTTCTTATGTTGTTTAAACTTTGATATTTGTTGAACATGTGTATGTACTATGTTACATGTTCTTGTGTTGATTGATTAATATATTTCTGGAACATGTGTATATGCTTTAATGTGTTGTGTGCTATGCATCATTTCATATGTTTTACTGCACATATTTTAAAGCAAGAAATCACAAGCACTTTTATGAACTTATTCTTGTGCTACAAAGTTCTAGAAAAGTCGACTACATTACTAATGGATTCGACTATGCTAAAACCTTTGTACAAATTTTGAGGATCAGTGCTATGTGCGTTTGTTAGATTGAACACTAGTTTGTTCGAAGACTTTTGATGATCTCACTATTTCATTTCTGTTTCAGATTTCTCGTTACTCCAATAATTCTCCAAGAAGATGGTGGTGATCTTTCTCGAAAGAGATTTAAAGAGGAGATTCAATTGCGCGTTCATTGACTGATCAACATCTCCACAAGAAGGTGCTTCTGTTATTGATCGTGTAGGCTTGGCATCCTGTGAAGACTACTGGAATTTATCTGAGAGGCTTGGCATCCTATGAAGATTGCTGGAATTGGACCTGTTGTGATACAGGGGATAGTTCACTTTGAGGATTGTTCAAAGTGTTGTTGCAGATTGCAGAAGAGGGGATTCTTGCTGCAAGTCTGATTGTGTTGTATAGCTATATTTTGGTTTTGGGTTAGAGAGGAGATTTATATTTTTGACGTGGAGGTCTTCTATAAATTCCTTGTTGTAAAAACCGCAACCATTATAGTGCATTTGCTTCCTGGGTTGGAAGGACACTGGATGTAGGCATTGTTGGTCAAACCAGTATAAAAATCTGTGTTTGCATTTCTCTATCCCTTATCTTTTACATTCCAGTCGACTTTATTCTTTATGTAGTCAACTACGTAATTTCCGCTGCATACATATTCTGATTACTTGCAATTCAAGAAATTTCAAAAAGCTTTATACTTTGATTGCAAGATTGCGAAAAGAAAGTGTTTTTGAAACAACACCAACTGTTTTCCAACATACTAGTTCATAGTAGGTCTAAGCCAATTATTACCATGTTAGAAGACATTAGGGTTTACATTATGAAGAGATGGGCTACCAACAGGAGAAAGATGGCATTATATTAAGGTTATGTCTTCCCTAAGGTTCTAAACATATTTCAAAACGAGTCATAGTTAACCAGATATTGGTTAACAAGGTAACTTTAATCATATAATTAACTTGTGCTCACATTGTCCCTACTTTGTTGTTAACTATGTTTTCATTTTGTATTCATTACAGGTGGTCATCAGATAAATTATTTGAAGTCATATACATTTTTCAATTTAGGGAGCAATATGTTGTCAATCTTGACAATAAGGACTGTAGTTGTAGAAAATGGACAATTAGTGGCATTCCTTACACTCACGCTATTACTGCAATGAAATTCTTGAGTTTAAATGTAGAAGACTACATTGGGAATTGGTTTAGGAAGCATACTTATGAAGAGACCTACAACACAATCATTTATCCTATCAATGGTCAACATGTCTGGGGTTTACATCATATCTAGTAAAAACGAAGACTAGAGGCTTGGGAGTTGAAGAAGAATGACACTGAATTAAGAAAGGGTGGGAGCAATAAAACATGTGCTCTCTGCAAAGAACTTGGACACAACAAAAGATCTTGTTCACAAAGACCTACAACAATAGATGTGTCTGCTGACCAACCTAGTGAACAAACAAAAGTCACAATACCTCCAACAACAGATGTGCCTGCTGACCAACCTACTTAACAAATACAACTCACAATACATCCACCAACAGATGTGCCTATTACTCAGGAGTCTATTTTGCTTCCTTCTTGTGGAAAATAAAACTGATTTATTATTCAAATCATAAAAAAATACATTCTGATACTCTCTATTTGTAATAATCTAATTCTCCTAAAAGGGGAAATAGGGAAACTAGGAAATCTAGAGAAAATAAGATAAAATAAAACTTCAACTAGGACCAAGATATTATCTCAAATTACAACACTCCCCCTCAAGCTGGATGATACAAGATTGTATGAACCAAGCTTGGAATAGACAAACTCAATTAGAGATAATGTCAATAAACCAACTTGGACAACAACGGGCAAAGGCGAACTAGTACAATGAAACTTCAACTTAGACAACAATGGACAACAATGGACGAGGACGAACTTCAAATTGGACAGCAATGGATGACAGAGATTTCCATAAAAAAATGGATGATGACTTATAGCAGCAAACAACATCAAACTGCAAGAACGGATGAAGGGCCTGCAGTAGCGAATAACAACAAACTGCAGGGACTGGATTACCATCAACAGTGGCGAACAAAAACAAAACTTCAAGGGACTTAAATGCCCTAAACAGCAACAAGCCTTCAGGAAACATCTGTCCTACAGAGGCTAACAACAACAAACCTGCAAGGACTACACTGTCCTGCAACGGCTGGAACTAAAAGGCTAACAGCCACAAACCTGTAGGGACTTAACCACCCTAAACAGCAACAAACCTTCAGGGTTTTCACTGCCCTGAGTAGCAACAAACCTTTAGGGACTTAACTGCCTTGAACATATAGGAGGCCTTTAGGAAACAACTGTCCTGCAGAGGCAAACAACAAAAAACCTGCAGGGACTACACTACCCTGCAATGACTTGAACTTTCTCCTTCTCACAATTGAACAACAGAACGTGAAGGTGGAAGAACTGGTGAGAACCAATCCGTACGAGGCACAAATCTGAATCCCATAACTTCGAAAGAGTCAACTCAACAGACGGTCTCAAAGAACAACTCTCAGTAAGCTGTTATAACAAAGCATTGGTAGAAACCAGAAAACACCAAAGATTGGGACTTATGATGGCATCAAAAGGCAAAAGACAGATTGGAGGTCCAAAGTTCTCTATTGGACTAGTCTAAAAAGGTGATACTTAACACTGTATCACAAGAAGTACGGGCTAAACTCTAGCCCAAAAACAAAGTTCTCTGCAGGGGTTGAAAAATATTTTCCCTCACGACAAACAACAAGATCAATGGCTAGTGCATTTCACGAGACACTCTTAATCTTGACCAAAGAAAATACGACAGCTTATGGAGGCAACAATGACAAACTACAGAGGTTACAACAACTGACTGTAGCGACAACGACATTAAAGAACTCACCAACAAGGTTGATGAATTGTTGACTGGAACATCACAACTACAGAAATAGACTCCCCTTCATGCCACATGCCAATAGGGACATCACACTTGCAAGAGAGAATCACGGAATTGTAACCAGATGGTGGAGACAGGCTTGGCCACAGGTGTCGGTGCATTCAGCGGCACAAGCGGCGAAGACGTCGGCAAGAAGCACTAATCAGTGTCGCACAAGAAAGAGGAAGAAGAAATCCATTGGTGGTGGCAGAAAGCCCGTGAAGGCAGAAAACCCTTATCAATGGAGAAGAAGATGACGAAAGAAACACAACAAACACTGCCGCCTAAGAAGTTACTGAAACACTGACATACTTCGTAATTGTTAGAGTCTTTCCTTTCGTCAAACAATTGGAAGGCAGAATGGGAGGAAGGAAGAAGGAGTGCATTGACAAGACGAACTCTACCACTTTCCAGTTCATCGCTCACGACGCCTCTGACCCATCTTTTTCCCAATCGAACCGCATCTTCGTCTGCGTTGGAGTTAGTGGTGGCTTATTTCCCGAGGACGTTGGAAGGAAATTTTGGAGCTACGTGGTTTTTGAGAATGTTCGAGAAACAGACAATGAGTAAAATGGAAGGCCAAGGCCCCCCTATAGATTTGGAATCGAAGGCCTTCTTCACCATTTTTCAGCAAATCAATTTCCAGGTGCAACTGGATGGTACCTTTCAGGATGGAGAAGAAAATAGGGGAAGCAGTAGAGGTAGGAATGACAATTGATTGTGATGGCAACGACGGCGACTGACTGCAGCGGTGGCGACTGACTACATCAAAGAGAACAACAAAGGGCAGTAGTTGCGAAGTGGAAACGCGAGGTGACACCCTCTCCTCCTCACGGCTGCGATGGATCCTCGTCAACCTGTCACGGAAGTGTGTTGCAAGGAAGATGAAGATTCATTGAAGCAACAAAGATGGTAGCAGTGGCAGTTATGGAGGTTCAGAACAGAGAGGAGGAGGTCCGGCGAGTGTCACAAACCAATATATACATAACAAACAAACCTATATATATATATATATATATATATATATATATATATATATATATATATATAAGTCAACATTTAAATACTAGAGAATAGTTAGAAGTCAGACTTGTAGATAAAGTCTTATGAAGTACAGTCATCCTTAAAGAGGACAGAATTTAAACTTAAACAGTTTAGAGTATTTCAAAATACATCAACTTAATCGAGACTCCTAAAAGAACTAGGCAGTTGTGTCATCTTCTTCCAAGACCTGCTCCAGGGACACCTCTTCAACGACATCGGCTCACATCCAAGTGGATGATCATCGCAAAGGAAAAACATACACAAGCAACACACAAACACAAAAGCAAGAGTGAGCTAGATAAACAAGCAATATACATTTAGTACAATTAATTAGCATCATCATGTTTAATCATATGTAAAGTAACAAGATAAAGACATACAATTCAAATTATGCATCAATTACTCAACACGGCTCATCTAGATTTGTATAATTGTCGAACTATTGGTCGTCTTTGCACTTGCATAGTTCAGCTGGCCCTCCCCAACACTATGCAAGGTGAATCCTCATACCAGTCTATGTCTAAAATCTAAGACTATAGACGAGGACCTCCCTCTATTCTCACCACTCACACCGTTCTTCTCTATTTGAGCGTGAACAGTGCTTTAAGTGTAGGGATAAACACACCATTTCAAAGCTCCATACAATTATACATGACAACAACAATCTCAACAACCACATCCAATCATCTTACCCTGAGATGTCCAGTTCATACTCAATTATATCATTCTAATTCACAATCATATTCATTCCAACCTCACAAGTCATATATATAAAAATACAAGACACTATTTCAATCAAACAACATCAATCAATCCATGACATAAGGATACTCATATTTAGGTAAGGAAAACGTCTCTGAAACCCTCACCAACAACTCCAGAAGGGTCCAAATCCCCCAAAACGATTTAAAGAACGTCCAAAACGGACATCCAGAACCCTGAAAACTCCCCAAAAATGTTGCAGAGTTGCCAAGTGGCGCCCAACGCCCCACAGGGGCGCCAACGCTATGACAGTTGCAAAACCGCATCAAATTGGACCTTGGAGACCCTACCCTCAACTTCTAAAGACCTTTAGGACCCTCCAGAACTTGAGAAATCTTATATAACCCTGTTGTCACTCAATTTGACACTTGAGAACTCACTTTTCACTCCTACAAGCTACCTAATTTCATTTCTATCCTTTAAAACCCTTAAACTAGTTTGCAACCTACATAAACAAGTCCAATTGCACTTGCTAGGACTCTCCAAAACCACATAATACTCCCAGTAGTCCCACTTCACATTTTCACCCCTTAGAACCCCTAAAATGGGCTAAAACCTCAACCTATGAAGCCAGTTTCCATTTCAAAACAGATTTTACTGGTTTAGTCATCTAGAGAAGTCTTGATAGGTGTGAGAACATACCCGTAACCTTCCAAAACAGTGCAAACCTCTTACCTCACCATTTCACTACTCAACACCCTTTTTTTGACTAAAAACCATGCACCTACACCCTCACAAGACCTCTACTCCAATATAGATTAGATTTTACTATTTTAAGAGTTCTAACAAGTCTAAACTTCAAAAACAGTCTCCAAACTGCTACTGCTATTAAACCATCATTCCCTCTAAAATTCACCTCTAAAAATCCCCAAATTGCACTCTAAAATGGTATAGAATATAGTCAAGTGTTACTTCTCAATTTCAACTTCATACTATAACTATTTTAGGATTTAAACCAAATATAATAGACCCAAAGACCTTTACCAAACTACAAAATTCCCTTTAAACTCACTAATCCAAAATTTTACATGCTAACACCCATCACTTTAAATCTCCAATTTATACATCAAATCCTTAATTCTTCCAACTATCAATAATAAAATAGTTTTATATCAACAACATCTCCATTTCATCATACTATAAGTTATACAACAACTATACATTAATAATTTTCAAAAACACATCATAAAAGGGTAATTACTCATATTTTTCCAAATTTCACACCATTAACAATCATATAATCACATGCACACCCAATGACGGATTATAAACATCTTACTATAATTATTAAAATCAAACTAGCTCTGCTTACCTGAAAACTCTTCTCTTTCACTATACTTCCCAAGATTGCAAGACGTCGGACGAAAACCCTCTTTCAAAACCCTAACCCCCAAATTTCGAACCCTAAACTCGATCGCGAATTCAATCCAAGTCTCTACCTTTGCTAAGAGGCTTGAGAATGAGATCCCCATGCCGTGAAATGTTGCTACCGTTGTACCCACGAGCAGAGGTTGTACTACCGCAGAGAGGGTGTCACGTCTACTGTCGAAGTCGCCTACTTACCATGCGTGCAATGAATCCCAACTTCGCACGAGAAAAGAGTCTTCTTTTGTCATTTTCCTTCTCTCACACCTCCTAGCCTTAAGGTTTCAGAAAAGAAGAAAGAAAGAAGAAAGGGAGAAGGGTAACAGGGAAGAAGAAGGGAAGAAGAAAGGAAAAAAAAAAGGTTCTTACAACGAGTCGACCGGAAACGTCGCGATGTGATTCCGACAACAGGATAGCGGCACATGACAAACACACACACGAGATCTGATGGAGAGAGGAGGCGCGTGACGACGTGTGATAGAAGCATCTCCACACTTCAAGTGAGAGCAGCTACTCGAACCAGAATTGGCAACGGAATGAGAATACGGTTGATGGAAAAGATGCATACAACGTGTTCGATGATTGATTTCGTGAAGGTGTGGTGAGTGTGTGAGGTTTCTCAAGCTCAGGAAGCCTTCCAAAAGGGAAGGAAGCTAGAGAAGGGAATGCAGAATAAGCACAAGACAATTTGAACTCTGAAGAAAGGTCTGGAGAAATCTCAACAACATTTCCTTATCAATTCAAAGTTGTCTTCACAATGGAATGAGCCTCCCTTTTATAGATGAAGATAAGACTCTAAAACGTGCATGGCAAGCTACTGAAAGTACAAAGGAAGCGTGTTGGAGAAGCTACATAGCTTGGGAAGCTTGGGTTGCAAGTTTCAGATGCCAACTTAGTAGCTCGTGCATGAAGAAGAAGACTGGTTCGTTGGCGTTGAGCAGTACCTGGTGTGCGCTGGGCGCCAGCTGCTCCACTTGCACTCTTCTTTGACTCCTTTACTCTCTCTTGCTTGGCAGCCTTCCTAAGATGCATAGGCATGCTTTTCAACCTTTATTAATGTCATACAAAAAAATGTAAATGTATTTAGTAAAGAGAAGAAGGATTAATAAGTAATACTTCATAAGAGTAAAGTAGTGAGTGTTCCCTTTTCTTCTTGGATTGTTCTAGACATGGCTCTTGTTAGAGGCCTTATGTTTATCGTAGATGGTCCTCCATCAGTCCTTCCCTCTTGAAAATGATTTGTCCTCAGATCTGCTTAGTCCTGTTGGGCATCTCCTGTAAAAGGAATTAAGTCGCAAATGTTAAAAGTAGGACTAAGACCATAACTTTCAGGAAGGTCTAACATATATGCATTGTCATTTATTTTCTTGACCACCTTGAAAGGACCATCACCTCTTGGACTAAGTTTGGACTTGCGTTGAGAGGGAAATCTATCCTTTCTCAAATGAAATCTTTTCTCCCCTTGTTGTTGTAGTAAGCATATTTTTGAGTTTGCTTTTCAATATATTTTCTAACCTTTTCATGTAACTTCTTTATAAACTCCACTTTAGAAAGACCTTCTTTATGAAGAAAAGAAGATGATTCTGGAGAGGTAGCAGATCAAGAGGTGTGAGTGGGTTAAAACCATATACAACCTCAAAAGGTGAAAGATTAGTAGTCTTGTGGACTACTCTATTATAAGAAAATTCTATGTGAGGTAGATGATCATCCCAATTTTTGTGATTACCTCTTAACATTACCCGTTATAGAGTGGATAAAGATCTAGTTACTACTTCGGTTTGCCCATTGTCGCAACTGGAAAATCGCGACGGGACGACGACGATCCAAAAAAGAGAAAATAATTTGAAAAATAGTTTTGGAGTCGCCACCATAGTTTATTATGGAAAACTACGGAAAAACCATAAAATGATAAAGCNNGGTCCACGAAAACCAAAGATTGGATTCGGGAGTCGGTTACGTGTGGGGAAGGTGTCAGCACCCCCACAACGCCTGCCCTAAGGCAGTACCTTTAACTAAACACGCGAATTTGATGTGGTTTGCAAAATGTTTAATTTCCCCTAAAATAAAATTTTAAAGAAAACAAAATATTTTTTGTGTTTTTTGTGCCCGACAAGGATTGACCTTGCTCCTACGTATTCTCAGTTGGACTGAGAAATCAGGGTTACGTAGTTCTTTCTAAAAGGTTGATTGTTTGTTTGAAAAAGGGTATTTTGGGTTTTTGAAGATTTTGTATTTTTTTGTATTTTTATATAGAAAGAGAAAAGGTTTTTAACACAAGGCCTACGCGAGCGGTCGCACGTGCGCTTAAACCCTTTCAAAACATTTTTAATTGATTTTTAATTTTTGAAAGAAAAGGGAAAAGGTTTTCAGCACAAGGCCTA
>NC_028358.1:13859670-13861857 GCF_000741045.1 Vigna radiata var. radiata
TCAACAGCGTCGCCATTAACTACGCGTGCCGCCGCTCCCCTTCGACAACCATCGCACCACCAATGCCATCGCGAGCCGCCGTCACGGGAACAACAAACCTTCGTCGGCCAACCACTGAGTAACCACCACACCCCGGAATTCAACACAAACTCTAGTCGTCGCAGCCGCAACAATCACCACGCGAACCTCCCCTTTTTTTTTTTACTATTTCTTTGATTTCAGATTTGGGGTGCAATGAGTGTGGTTCGGTAATGATGGGAAAGGCTAGAACCATGAATGGGGCTGGAAAAAATTTGCAGACTCTTTGTTCTTGGTTGTTGGTTCCGTGATTGTGTGTTGGGAATTGGTTTTGAGGGACCGTTTTAGGTGATCTTGGATTTGAATTGTTTTTCTTGATGGGATAAATGTGATTTAGAAATCAAATGGAAAAGGCGAAAGAGTTTGGGTTTGACGATGGTAATAGAGCTAGAAAAAATTGTTCTGTGTTGTAGTGTATGAAGGTGATATTATAGAGGTAGGAGATAGGCAGAGGCGTGGAGGACATAATTTTACTATCTGATTTGTGGTTGCAGTGACTGATTGAGTATGTTTGAGGTTGGTTCCTTTTTTTTTTTGTAGGGAAATGGCGTGTAACAGAAATCAAGGTTGATAGGGGGTTCGGTTAAGCCATTTCCATTTTGGTAATGTAAAAAATGAAGAGAATGGGAGTTCATATACCAGGCCAAACATGATTCAACCATTCACAATACAACATGCATTACAAACGACTCTTTGAGCAAGAGAGGGAGTTACTTACCTCTCGG
This sequence comes from Vigna radiata var. radiata, assembly GCF_000741045.1. Classification (NCBI taxonomy): domain Eukaryota; kingdom Viridiplantae; phylum Streptophyta; class Magnoliopsida; order Fabales; family Fabaceae; genus Vigna; species Vigna radiata. The sequence goes on from NC_028358.1 coordinate 13,860,474, forward strand.
GTTTCTGCTGTTGCTTGGCCTCTCGAGTTGCAGCGATTCCAGCAATGAAGTTGACGCTGACNGGAAGCGTAGTGGAGGCCGAGGANAAGAATTCGAAATCAAGTTTTTGTCAAAATGCCAGAGGTAGTGAGTGAATGAATGGGTCACCGGTTGTAGCTGTGGGTGCGCGTTGAGTGATGAGGAGAGAAGGATCCTGGTGAATCTGTTTTCGGTTAGAGGTGATATGGTCAGTCCGAGAGGAATTGTTTGTTGTCCCTCTTCCATCCATCAACATTCTCTTTTTTTTTCTTTTCTTTTTCATCATTTTTCGTTTTTTTTTCTTTTTCTTTCTTTTTTTCGAAATAATAAAAATCAAACAAAAATAAAATTAAATCCAAATAATAAAATAAAATAAAAACTAAATCCAATAGTAAAATAAAAATAAAAATAAAAATGAAAATGAAAATAAAATAAAACAAAAGATAAAAGAGTCCTATTATTTAGTCACCCGGACGAAATTGGGTGTTGACACCCATCAGTTTGTGGGTGACACGTAGTAGAAAATAGTAGTTTAGTTCCTAGCTTGGCCCATAATGTTTTCCAAAAATAGCTAAGGAACTTAACATCTATATCAGAAACTATGGTTTTGGGTAAGCCATTTAATTTGACTACTTCTTTGAAGAAGAGTCTTGCTATATAGCTAGCATCATCTACTTTGTGGCAAGGAATGAAGTGAGCCATTTTACTAAAACGATCAACTACCACAAAGATAGAATCAAACCCCTTTTGAGTTCTTAGTAAGTGGTAAGTCCCCGACAAGTGTACCAGATCGTTATCAAGTAATATAAATGGGTAAGTCCAAGTATCGTTTCCCAACAACCTAGGGTTCTTGGATATATGAGAGTTTCAAAAGATTACATTGTTCCCCCAACAACCTAGGGTTTAGTTCACCATAATCATGGTGAAACTAGATGAAATATGATGAAAGAATGGAAGAAATAACCCTAAACTTGGTAGATTGGAGCCTGAGCATCCAAGGAACCTCCTCCAAGGTGTGTGGAATAGCTCTGGATGTTTCTCTCTACCAAAAGAATGTGTTTTGATTCACACTGGGGCTATATATAAGCCCAAAAAGATAACAGAAAGATTACAGAATCTAGCTAATAAAAGCATACAGCCGCCCAGGCGCCTAAGTTCACCGCACAACGGTTTCCCTCTAGCCGCTTTGACTGCTTAGCGGTCAGTTTTTCCACTGAGCAGTTTCGCTCTAATCGCTTTGAGCGCTCAGGGGTCCATTCTGGCGCTCAGCGGTTCACTTGACCCTTCTTTTCATCATTTTTCTCCTTCTTTCATGGGTCTAAATCCACCTTACTTCACTTCCATCTTCAATTCACCTTAAAACCCT